>NC_134576.1:17171175-17353675 GCF_050947875.1 Dermacentor variabilis
TTCTCGTTAAAAAGTATTCTTGGTAATTCGGTAGATGAAACTGCGACAACATATCATCTTGAACATTTATCTCCGAGAGTACAAATGCATCCACTAAGGGCATGACGTCAACAACACCAACAAGACACTGATCCCAGTATTTTCTTATGCTTCTTATGTTTATGTGAACGCCTGAAAAAGAAGGCTTGCCACAATTTTCGAAAATAGATCCCAATGAAGCGAAGTCCAGGAGGGAAATATAGTTTATCGGCATGAGTTTAAAGCATTTTATCGATGTCTGTGACCGAGGCAATCCTGATAACAGGGCCTCCGTCTTTCTTTCGTGCAAAGATATTTGCATTCCTTACCCAGACAAACTTATAGCCGTTTTCTTTGCCTTTAGACCGAGTTTTCCAAAAAAGCTCCTTAGTAGCTTGGGTGAGGTTTTTATTGAGGTACATAGCAGGTACATTTTTTGTCTGTGCCAAGGCACGAAGTTTGCCGCGAGCAGCAAGCCAAATGTCCCGCAAAAATGGAGACGAGAATCTAATGAGCACGATAGACGTTTTATATTTTCTGACAGGTAAACGGTGGATCGCAACTCTGTCGCGGTGTTCAAAATCTAATATTTGTAGCTTCTGTGCGAGATCCGCGATAGCTGTTCGCAAGTTTTCTCCCGATGAAAACGGAAGCCCGTGTAGCTCAAGGTTCGATAATCTGTTATACTGCTCACAGCCATTAATATCAGCCCGCAACTGAACAATCTCAGTGGATTGGGTATTCACCGTTTCCGTCAGGGACACAACTTAAGTTTCTAGGCTTTTCAAGGCCGAATCAGACTTTTTTGTCTGTATCGCAACAGTGTCATAGGCCGAAGACAGAAACTGCACAGAATTTTGCAGCTCAACTACAGCCTCTTTCACTGATAGCACTTCATCTATTTTTGGTTTGAGAGCTAGGAGCTCGTCGTGCTTTTCTCGGTGAGGCAAAATAACAACCATCATGTCCTTAATGCCCCTTAGTTCGTCTCTGAAAGCATTTAATTCCTTTGCGAAAAATCCAGGATCATCAGTCACTGCAGTTACTTGAGGATTAGCGGCTGTCAATAAGCTGTTATCGCTTGCAGGTGTTCTGCATTGCTTACTTTTCCAGGCCTCTCTTTTTGCCACGCCCATTGACGCAAACGTATTTTCAGCCACACCCGAATAGTTTTTGCCAAGGTGATAGCCTAGTTTGCAATCCAAACAGTTAGGAATCTGCCATCACCTGGCAGCTTCTCCGAGCACGATTGACATTTGGTTCGGTCAGGCATGGTCACACACACGCACACAAATATTGACAAGGCTGAATATACTGTTCGCTAAATACCTATCACATCAGCACAATGTTCACCACAATAAAGCACAACATACTTATAGCATCAGCACAAGGTTCAACATAACTAGATAGCAGTCGGCAGCACTGGCAAACAACTGTGCTCTTAAAAATTAATGGCCCACCTGCCAAGACAAACGTGGCGATGAGTAATCTGTGACAGCTTCGCCACCGACTGCGGAGCACTGTTGATTCGGGAGCGCTTTTTATGGTCCGATCAGAGATCCAGGCGCCACGGTTCGGTGCGATGTGGAAGCTGGCAGCGGCCACTTTGGACAGCAGCTTAGCGGGCTATCAGAAACGTCGCCCAAACTTTCCAGCTGAATGCTCGCGTCATGTCTGGGACGAAGAATGGCGCAGCCGCAGAAGCTTGTTCCAGGTTAGTTCACAGCAACCAAAGCAGCACCTGCCGAGACAAACATGGCGATGAGTATTCGGTGACAGCTTCGCCACCGACTGCAACCATAATAATAATAAGAAGAAGAAGAAGAAGAAGAAGAAGAAGAATACTTTATTGCGTCAAGTATAAAGAATGTCCAAAAATCCGGCCCGCCAAAGCCTCATTGGGCTTCAGTGGCAGAGCCCGACAGGCAGCGGAACCGCGCAGATGTAGACACACGCATAAACGCACATTAAAAATTATGGAACATCAAATTAGTACACTGGCAAGAATAATAGACCCAAAGACCAAGCTACATAAAAAGATCACATCAGAATAAATAGCGAGGAAGAAAAAGCAATATGACATGACAATACTCAGATCAGTGCAAGAAATACTGCAGTAACCAGTGAAATCACAACATTTACTTGACAAGTGGTGGGGCATATGTGTAAGACGTCGTAAACCCACTATTAGTCTATCGCAGCATCTTTTCTATTTTATATTTAGTTTTTGCCCGATGAAGACTTGGAGGTAACCTGTTAAATTAAAAAGGAACGTAAGATCTCTTACTCGCTTTCCCTATCTTTTAAACCGCCGGGGAATAGAAAAAGGCTCCTTCGATCGAAGAGACCCTGTGGGAACATACGGAATCTTTTAGTCAATAAACCAAAAATGTTTCAGGACAATCTTTTCCATCAAAAGGCGATCAAAGCCAGGTAGGAGAAATGCCTAAAGAACATAAGAATTGCAGTGCAGGCCTAAATTATAGCCAATATTTTTTAACAAGGACCGTACGAGCGAATTGATCCTGTTTTTCCAACGAAATACACAGCGACCATAAATCGTGATGCCATAACGCAGTACGCTATAACCGAGAGCGTTTACGATAACTCTGCGTATTGAAAGCGGCATGTAGTACCTAATGTTGTAAAGCACACAAGAGACGGTTCGGAGCCTTTTACAAACTTGGGATAAGTGATCATTTCAAGAAAGAGCACTGTCAAAGTATACTCCTAGGTATTTCACTGTTGCCTTATAGCTCAGGGGTAGACATTGATATTGAGAGCAATCAGATCTGTGCTAGAACAACTGATGGTTTAAATCTAGCTTCTTCATCGGGCTGTGAAAGCATATAAGTTGAGTCTTAGAGCTGTTAACTTTGATTAGGTTGTGTGAGAACCAGTCCATAGCAATGGTTGCTGCAGCTTGAAGAGAAGAAAGGGAGTCAGAGTAGTTTGGCGGCTGGGATGCGAGGACAGTATCGTCAGCGTATTGATGCAGGCCTGCAGGCACAGCGTTTTTGAAAGGTCATTAAAGTAGACGTTAAATAACAGGGGACAAATTATGGAACCTTGAGGAACGCCAGCTTTTATTAGCAAAGAAGCACTCTTTGTCCGCCCAATCGAGACGTATTGCGTTCTCTGTTGTAAAAAATTTTCCAAAAGCGAAAGAAACACTCCACGGAAGCCTAACCTGGACAATTTACATAATAACACAGTGTCACAGACGCTTTCAAAAGCCTTGCTGACATCCAGAAACATTGCATACACCACTTCGTTAGATTCAAAAGATCGATTTAACATGCCAGAAAAGTCTCCCAAAAGCATTTCCGTCCCTTTACCTTGTACGAAACCATACTGACGTGGTGACAGGATTTTGTGCTTATCTAAGAAACTGGTCATTGTAAACAGCAGATGTTTTCGAATATTTGAGTCAAGCAGGGCAAGACTGAAATAGGACGATAATTCTCACATCTATTATGTGCACCACCTTTGTGAATTGGGTAGTAATAGCCGCTTTCATGTTCACCGAGATAATGCCACTTGAGATAATGCTGTCCAACAGCGATAGCAGCACGCCTTCAAGTATGTCGAACAAGGTTCGTAGATCATCAACTGAAATGTCTTCTATTCACATAGATATATTGCGCTTGAGGCCAAAAATAATGGAACTTAGCTCAACCTCACTTAGCAAAGGCAGGTGTGCTGATTCGATTGTGCTGTTCTTAAGAGTAGAAAATAAAGGATGCTGTTGCGCACTACCCGAAACTTGCCAGGGAAACTTGTTGAATTCATTAGCTGTGTTTTCTTCATTAGTGCCAAAATACGACACAAAATCTTTTCCATCATTGCCACACCTTTGACACCTCTTAGATTACTAATCAAAGAACACGTTTTTCTAATATTTGAGCCTGCATTCTTAAAGGGAAGCTGAAGAGTCTGTAGAATTCAATAAGACGCTCATATACGGATGCGGGAACCTTATAAACCATGTAGGCAAAATTCGTCTTTTTTTTTCAATTAGGAGCGACGTAATCGTTGGTTAAAATTGCGCTGTAGCTCCGCCACCGTCGAATGCCGCGCGCTGCTGCTGACGCTGACGATGCGAGCGGAGACCGGAAACCGCGGTGTTGTGACGTCAACACTGGTGTTCCGCTCCTTCGCAGTCTCCGTGACCGTGCCTGACCGTGCTTGTTTCTGCGTGCGTGCCATCGTAATCTGCTTCGATCGACCCTGCATTCCTTTCTTGGTGCGTCTGCGTGTATGTAGAGTGGTAGTATACGGCCAGCCCTGCAATTCGGCCTGCGCAGTGGCTGTATATGGCCACAGAATGAGAGAGGACTACTTGCCACTAGCAGGCTTTCTAAACGCAGCGCGAAAAGATCGGAGCAACGAACACAAAGACGGCACGAGTGCGGACTGACTGATGATAACTGGTGTTGGAAGGCCTTATGAATACACGAACTCGCCCAAACCTGGATTTTGATTTACTGCGAGCACGCTGAACGGAAGGTGCATGTTTATCTCCCGCCCTTGACGCAGGTTTCGTCGCAAAGCGCCGCGAATTTTCTATTTGCACGTGTGTTATAAAACAGCCTGCATCCAGCTACCATAACGCAGTGCAAATGTAGAGTTTTCATGTGCTGGAAAGCCGGCGCACGCCAGGACGCTACGCTCCCCCCTTCTCTCGCGCACAGCGAGAAACCGACCGTCTCACGTAGCCGACGGAATTCGCCGCCTTTACGACTTCGGTTACGAGTAGTGTGCGGATGGCGCACAGATGAAGGTCACTACACGTACTGCATGAACCGGGAAGCTTTTCACGCGTTTAAACCGTCTTTGTAGATTGCCGACAGCTTTGAACAGCGCACAAATGCCGACGATTGCATCCCCGCTTACGTTCCACGAGGAGGCATGCAGGAACACAACAGTATACGGTTGTTTGACCGGAAAAGAGCTCACTAGATCGGCGATAGATCGCCGAGATCACTAGATCGCTTTGCAAAAAACATACTCACCAAAGAGCATTTCCAACACGAGGATATCCCAAGACTTCGCTTTCGCTCGCGTCGAAAGCACTGCTCGCACCAGCATCGTTTGCTTCTTCGAGAGGCCGGCTCTTCACAATCGGCTCGTACATGTAGGGAGTAACGCCAAACTCCTCAGAAAAACGCAGTCTCTCTAAATTTTCCATTACCGTCGCAGAAAAAGAGCACCAAACTACCTGGCACCGCGCTTCATGTGTAGCGGCAGCGGTCGGTTCGGACGAACACTAGAGTTGACGTCACGAGGCGCCCGACCAATCACAGGCGGAAACGAGACGCGCGAGCTGGGCGTGTCCGCTGCTGCACTTTTCGTCGAAATAAAATATATTTGCGCTTACTTTCGCTCAATTTCGATACCATATTCGAATTCGGAGGGTTGAAAACCATTATGTACACATGTTCACTCATTTTTTCTGAAAAACCTTTCAGCTTCCCTTTAAACTTGTTGCGGACGTGTACTCGTTTAGCCTGACAAATCATTGCATTGACTTGATTTCTGGCAACCTTAAATTTGACCGCAGCAGGATAGATGCAGGTGCCGTTTAAGACTGGGCCCAGAGAAAATCTTTTTCCTTTATACATGATAGTATTTTGGAGGTCATCCATGAGTTTTCTTTATTGCGCTGTCTGATTTCAACCACGCGAGTAGCCGCTTTCCTAAACTCTTGTACTAGTTCAACCAGTTTATCATAAATGTCTATCGGGGACACTTTTTCCAAGAACACTTCCCAATCGTATTCCGATCGCAGCCTGTAGAAGATTTTGGGATCACAGATGGACATTTCTTTTTTACCGCGATCCGCTGTTAGAGGGTTTGATTTCCGGGCTAAAGAACACAAACAAAGTAGTGGTCTGACAGTTTTGCTTCGACAATAGCAGATTGTAGGGCGAAATTCGGAGCTCCTATATATATATGGTCGATGCAAGAGACGACCAGTTGGCCTGCCAGAAATTCTTCTCGCGTTGCTTTCTGGATAGTTGATTGCAGTCCCCATTTTGATAACCGGTCAATATAATCTGCGACCAGAGCCATAGAAGGGCGAAAGGTATCTATGTTAATATGGCCTATTAGACAGATATAGTCTTCATGCGAGTGAGCTGAGAGCGCGATGTCAAATTCGGCGAAAGGGTGCCTGCCATTGAAGCATGGGGGTCGATATACTGCAAAGAGTATCAAACAGAGAGCTGGCATGCTCATACGCAATACTACAACTTCTGCTTGCTGGAAGTCAAAATTTAGCTCTGTAATAGTCCAACTGTGACTCACAAAAACTGCGTGCCGCCCCATTTTTCTTGAAGGTCGCGTACATGAAATTGCTCGGTAACCCGGCATTGCGTACTGATTAAACATATCAGCTGAAATATTATTTTCCGTCAGTACAACTACATCAAACGTCAAACGAGAAGGTGAACTTAGGGCCATGAATTAATCCCATTGCTTTCGGATACTGCGGATATTACCGTGCGTTGCGCGAAATGCAAGTTGCTCGTCCCTTGTGAAAAATGTTGTTACTTCAGAAAACGTTGTACACGCAGGGAATTCAAGATTACTCATGCTTAGCAGATATTGTGCAGGTCAGACAATGCGGTTGACAGACTTCTTCTGATTTCTGGGCCAGAACTCTGCCGTTACGTGTCCAAACAAATTTGTACTGCTTTTCTTTTCCCTTAGACCTGGCCAATCGGAAAAGCTCCTTGTTTGTTCATGTCCAATTTTCATTGAAATACAATCTAGGATGAGACCCATCCGTAGGCAAATCGCGAAACATTGTCTATAGAGCGAGCCACTTTTCCTTAGAAGCTACGTCACACTTCTCCACAAGGATAGAGGGAGTCGAACTGCCATTGTTTGGCATTCGATGTATTGAAGCAATGGTATTCGCTTCAAACTCTGGATACGCTAATTTCTGAGCTAGATAATCCATGAAAGAAACCAAATTCTCCTTAGGGTTCGTTCAGAGGCTATGTATTTCAAAGTTGCATCGCCTGCTGTACTGTTCAAGATCATTAACTGCACACCTTGATTCATCCAGTAGCTCAGCTTGAGCATCAACAGTCTCAGAAAGTGATTCCACTCGGGCATGTAGCTGAGTTAAGTCTGTTTCGTTCGCTTCCAGGCTAGACATAACAGAGACACATTTCTTAGAAAGGAACTCAATTGACGTTTGAATTTCAGTACCAGTGTCAGCCATCTTTTCCACTGCTGCTTCAAATTGAAGTAGTTCCTCTACTTTAGTTGTGAGTGCTTCAGCCGTAACTCTCAGTTGGTCAAGCTTGCTGTTAACAGCGGAGCATTCATGACCAAAAGGAGCATCTCTATCATCTGAGTTGGAATGATTGCTTGTACTAGATTCCCATGATGGCCATGTCCAGGTTTCACGCTTAGCAGTCGACATTTTTGAAGACGCATTTTTCGTGATAGTAGAATAGTTCTTTCCAAAGTGGTAGCTACTTTTGCAACGAGAACAAGTCAAACACTTTCCGTCTACGGGTTTGGTGCAAGCACAGCATGTATCAGGCATTATTGCAGTCAGCGGCGAACAAAAATGCAATATAACTAGTTACAGCAATTGGCAAATTAAACTCACCTGCCAAGAGCGAAAAGCAGGGTTAGACAAAGAAGCGGATTGCCGCTGACTACAATGATGCCTGCGTGTTGAACGGTTTATATACCTGTTGACAGACACCACGTGATCCTCCGCCCGGCTTCTTGCATCCGGGCACTTTGGGCTTGTTGACTGCACGTGGATGATAACCGCCCAGGTGAACTCATGCGCTTCGAGGCAATCCGGATGGAATCGTCCGAGATCGCCGTGCGGGCGCAGCCACCGCTTTGAAGTTCGCAGCACACCTAATCGGCCTGCCAAGCGCGAAAAGCAAAAAATTAAAATTAAATAATGAGATTTAACTTGCCAAAACCACTTTCTGATTATGAGGCCCGCCGCAGTGGAGGACTCCGGAAATTTCGACCACCTGGGGTTTTTTAACATGCCCCTAAATTTAACTACACGGGCGTTTTCGCATTTCGCCCCCATCGAAATGCGGCCGCCATGGCCGGCATTCGATCCCGCGATCTCATGCTCAGCAGCCCAACACCATAGACACTGAGCAACCACGGCAGGTAAGAGCGAAAAGCAGGGTTAGACAAAGCGGATTGTCGCTGACTACGATGATGCCTGGGTGTTGAACGGTTTATATAGCTGTTGGCAGACACGAATGCACATTCTTCCACGAATGCGAATTTCCAGATCTCATTTTATCCGAAAGTGATCCGGGTGAACGATTTACTTTCTAGGTTCTTCATTCGTTATTTTTTACCGAATGTACCTCTTCAGAAGCGCCGCACTCTTTATCGTAGAACTTAAACGTTGTTGTAGATCTTATAGTAATTTGTTCGGTTCTTATATGTACGAACTTAAAGGGGTGCAGAAGTAGTACCATGGGATATGATGCATTTGAGCGTAAATCGCACGTTTTTCTACCTACTGTTCATAATGTTGCTTGTAAAGTTCTTCTCTGCAATGGTGAAAGCGCATTACGGTGACATTTTGTGAACTCTCGTAGGCCCATTTATTGGTATGTGAGTGTAATGAAAGCCATTATTAAGTTGTGTAGTTTTTCGTTTATTGGGCTCCCGCAGTGTATTCGTTTTTTGTCTATGATATGTCTTCCAGCTACTGAATATCTATAACATTTATGCAAGTTGCCACACTTTCCAATTGGCATTCCCAAAATAAAATATTTAGAATGTGTGTTTACGACAACACACTGATTCATTTGTATAGCATTTCTGCATCTCGCCGGCTGCATTCTGACTGTTCTCTCGTGCTGTACCTTTGCCTGACATGGAGTGGCAGTGTAGTGAATACAGCCATTGCGTGTCAGGCACACGGGCTGTGGCAGTAGATTTCTCTTCAGCGCATGGCAGTGCGACCACCACCTGCATGGTTCCAGACCTTAAAAGATGATTTCAGAAGCAAATCCACAAGCTACATTTAAAACCATCGGCTGAGCGGTTTCCGTGAAGCGTCAGTTTTGTACAACTTTTTGTAGAAGCTCTAGTCATACATGTTGACATGAAAACTTGCAAAGAGTTGTGACAAAAAGTTATCAATGCTGGCCCTCTCGTACGTATCACAATAATCTCGCTTGCTCTGCACTGTGTCAGTGCTTTGCAATGGCCGCAGCGATTCTGCAGAATGCGCGAGTTGGGCAACCAGCTACTGTTCCTGTGGATAACACTTGATGGATTGCCGGACTATGGACTTCAGTGTTACCAAGAACAATATATTAGGGCGAATGTGCCTTACCAGCATGTAGGTACGCTTTTGCAGCGCTTAGTTACCCTTACCTTGTGCTCACCATGGCTTATAAGCCATGGTGAGCACTCCCTCTGCGAACAGTGACAGCTTTTCCATGCATGAAGTGAACTATCCGAAACCATGTCGCTTCTAACATTTCCTATGCGGTCTGCAGTTAACTGAGGATCGAAGAAAGGAAGACAGGAAGCGCCTTCTCTTGTCTTCGTTCCTTCTTAGTATGCTGTCACTGTTGACGCTTCCATCTTTTGAAAGCTATGCAGCAACTAGCCCCTCAACGTGTTTTACTGGAAGAAAGCCCAGTCTGCCTTGGATGAAAGCCATTTTAAAGAAATGTTAACGCAGAAACAACGATATTTCTATGGCAGGAAATAATGTCCTTCAGAAATTTTTCATAGTGATTTCGAGCGACAATTTGCTACACTTCACGGGCTGCCTCAAATGTCAAAGATATCACGGCACCAACTTTTCCATACGTAGAAAGCCACCTCGCCCGTACCAGCGCTAAACACGATATGTTCTTGCGAATTCGCACTGTCGCGAGGCAGGCCGTGCGAAAGAGCCCAGCAGCAGCCACCGGGCAGCTTTTGCGCACAAATATCTCGACGCACGAACCTTGCAGTTCGACCAAAGAGAGAAAGCAAGTGCCGCCACCAAGATGCACTCAGCGCCATAGCTACCGAACCATCCCGCTGTGCCGCCGGTCATATACTTACGCGGTCATAAATTACGTCAAGACCTCAATAATATGAATAGCCAAGCGTGACTGATAATATTGTAGTCCTGCGACATTCCAGTGATTCAAAAAATATTAACCAATTTGTTCCGCACTTGTCATTTCAGCTCACAATAATTATGTACGCCACTCTGTGGCTGCTGCAGCCAGCACGGACGCTGAGTGCGTCAGAATCCTTCTCCAGCGTCTACCTTCTCTCCCTCGTTGAAGCGTTCCTGAACAGCCTGCCTCTTCTCATGATCATGACGAACAGGGTGCGTACTGCAAGAAGCGTAATTCGCGGCGTTGCTGCCACACATGATATTACAGATTTTGTAGCCTGTAGTAATACACAGCGAAGGGTTTTCACATTACTGCTTCGCAAAGGTTGATGAGAATAATATTCTGTCAAATTGAAAAAAAATTATGCGAGAAGTCGCCAGCATCACATTTATGCACGAAGAAAGAAGCTCGCCAACAAGTGCCACAACTCAGCTATAGTTACGGCGCATAACTTATTTCAGTTCCTCAGGAAGCTTTGCAGCGTTAAGTAAAACAAAACGCAATCTGGAAAGAATTGTAAGGTGTTCTAGCTTAAAAACGGAGCTATTTGACCAAATGTAACAAAAAATGTGACGTACCAGGCCAGTGTCAAGGCTACTGTAGTTTGAGCAAGGAAAGAGCAAGATTCAAGCTTGAAATTGTGAAGTTGGTCGCCGTTCCTTTATCAGTGACTGTGTAAGGATATAACAAACGTCTTCTATATCAAGCACCCCATCCGCTAGAATGATGCTACTCGACATTCTCGAAAAATTTCGGAAAGTGCCACTCCTGCAATCACCTCAGGGTGTCAGACGAACCTTGCCATGCGAAGTTTCCGTAGGTTTAATGATATTATCGTATGAGTGTATTTAGCTCCATTGTTTAGGACGAACACTTCTCTAAAGGACCTTGTGCGAGCCGAAATACGTTACTTTGTGAAGAGGATAGGAAACTGGGTGAGTTGGTATTTGCTCACGGCTAATAACAACAGCGCACTAAAAATCAAGGCACGCTTATGTCGTGTCCTCGCCTTGCTTTGTCGTCGTTTTCAGCGCGCTGTTTTCGCTACATATAAATCATGGGCCGAAACCACAATGAAGCATGCCTCCGGATTAGTTCTGACCACTCGGGGTTCCTTCACACGCGCCCATGAACGCATCGTTCGCTGTGCACGCATTTCGCCCCCACGACCGGGAATCGAACTCGTGACATCGTGGTTGGCAACGCAATGGCGCAGCCGCTTAGCTACCGTACAGTGGGTACAGGCACAGCAGGAACAATTTGCACTCTTGTATTTATGTCGCAACTCTCAATCTTTTTGTCAAGCGCTGTCCCGTTTTCACATGCATTTGTAAAGCGTGTCAGAAACGACGAACGAAACTTTATCTCTTCTTGCTGAGAAGAGTAAAAATTATTTAGCCATAAATACAAATAAACCCAAAGCACTACTTTACCGCCCTGAAAGCAATACCGCTGAGTTGCGAAACATAACACCAGGCGCGTACAATGTATATATATATATATAGTTACGGAGGAAGACGCAGACGAAAAGCTATGCACCAGTATATTTACAAGAAAATACGCTGCGCTTGGCCAAGAGGCAACAGCCCGCGCTAGCTTCAAATCGTCGTCGTCGTCTTCTTACTGCTCGGCTCTTCGTCATTGGAAATACTATCCCGTAGCACTACCCCCGGCGGCAAAAGCGCCGTCCCGGAGCGACTAAAGGCCGGAGTCTGAAGCAGTGTAGTAGGTCTTGAGCCTACTGACGTGCACGACATCAGTAGATGCCACAGTAAATGACGAGGTTGAGCTCACAGGAGCAATTTCGTAAGTCACAGGCGTCACCTGGCGCACCACGCGGTAGGGCCCTGTCTATCGCGAAAGGAGGTTTTCGGAAAGTCCGACATGACGAGATGGCGACCACAGGAGCACGTGTGCACCAGGCGAAAACTGTACGTCACGGTGGCGGGCGTTGTACTGGCGCTGCTGCGTGGTTTGCGAGTCCGTCAGTCGAGTACGGGCAAGCTGGCGTGCATGGTCGGCGAGGGCGATGGCGTCGCACGCATACTCGGTTGTTGAGATCGCAGCAGGAGGAAGTACCTTGTCAAGGGGCAAGGTTGGCTCGCGACCGTAGAGTAGATAAAATGGAGAAAATCCGGCGGTGTCGTGCCGGGAAGAATTATAAGCAAATGTGACGTAAGGAAGGGCAACGTCCCAGTCGTGGTGATCCTTCGAAACGTACTTGGACAACATGTCGGTAAGAGTACGGGTTAACCGCTCTGTCGGGCCATTGGTTTGAGGATGGTATGAGGTAGTCAGCTTGTGTTGAATAGAGCAGGAACGCACAAGTCGGCGATAACTTTCGAGAGGAAGTTACGACCACGGTCAGTAAGCAGCTGTCGCGGGGCGCCATGCACTAAGATAATGTCCCGCAAGAGAAAGTCCGCGACGTCAGTGGCGCAACTGGTTGGGAGAGCTCGCGTGATAGCGTATCGGGTGGCGTAATCAGTTGCGACGGCTACCCATTTGTTCCCAGAGTATGACGTGGGAAAGGGACCGAGGAGGTCTAATCCAACACGAAAAACGGTTCCACAGGGACGGTGATCAGCTGTACATAACCGGAAGGTAGCACCTGAGGTGTTTTCCGACGCTGGCAGGGATCACAGGCAGCAACATAGCGTCGGACGGAGCGGGCGAGACCAGGCCAATAGAAGCGACGGCGGACGCGGTCGTACGTGCGGGTTACCCCAAGATGTCCTGCAGTGGATGCGTCATGCATCTCAAAGAGCACAGTCTGTCGTAGATGTTTTGGCACGACAAGAAGAAAATCAGGGCCATTAGGGAGGAAGTTCCTTCGGTACAGACTGCCGCCCTGGAGGACATATCGGCGAATGGATGCGTCGGTAGGTGTAGAGCGCATACGATCGATGAGTACTCGCAGCGATAGGTCTCGGTACTGCTCATCGGCGATGTTAGCGACGGCAGATACAGAGAAAATGCCGTCGGCGGTACTACTGTCGGCGTCGTCAGGCTCGTCTACCGGGTAGCGAGACAGGCAGCCAGCGTCCTTGTGTAGTCGGCCAGATTTGTTGGTGACAGAGAACGAATATTCTTGGAGGCGTAAGGCCCAACGACCAGGTCTTCCTCCAGGGTCTTTCAATGAGCATAACCAGCAAAGCGCGTGATGGTATGTGACAACGGAAAAGGGTCGGCCATATAAGTATGGGCGGAACTTCGCAACCGCCCAAACAAGGGCCAGACACTCACGCTCAGTGATTGAATAGTTGCGCTCCGCGGGCGACAGGAGCCTGCTAGCGTAAGCGATAACACGGTCGTGGCCACGCTGGCGTTGTGCCAGTACTGCGCCAATTCCGTGACCGCTGGCATCAGTACGGACTTCGGTAGGCGCAGAAGGATCGAAATGGGCCAGAACGGGAGGCGTTGTGAGAAGGTCGATTAGAAGCGAGAATCCAGAGGCCTCGTTAACGCCCCACTGGAAAGGGGCGTCTTTTTTCAAAAGCTCGGAAATTTTTCACGAAACGGCGGAAGTACGAGCAAAGGCCGATGAAGCTGCGCACATCCTTGACACACTTTGTAACAGGGAAGTGCGTCACAGCATGGATCTTGCCTGGGTCCGGTTGCACTCCGTTCGCGTCAACGAGATGTCCAAGGACGGTAATCTGGCGACGGCCGAATTGGCACTTCGATGCGCTGAGTTGCAGACCGGCTTGCTGAAAAACGTCCAGGACTGCTGAGAAGCGATCGAGGTGCGTAGCGAATGTTGGGGAGAGTACTATAACGTCGTCCAAGTAGCACAGGCACGTGGACCATTTGAAACCGTGAAGAAGGGAGTCCATCATGCGTTCAAAAGTGGCAGGAGCGTTACATAGACCGAACGGCATCACTTTGAATTGAGAGAGACCGTCGGATGTTACAAAGGCAGTCTTCTCGCTGTCGAGAACGTCCACGGCAATCTGCCAATAGCCGGAGCGAAGGTCAATAGACGAGAAATAGCGAGCACCGTGGAGGCAGTCAAGGGCGTCATCAATCCGAGGTAGGGGATACACGTCCTTTTTGGTAACCTTCTTAAGGCGCCGATAATCCACCCAATAGCGCCATGAGCCATCCTTCTTTTTTACCAGTACAACAGGTGACGCCCATGGACTACATGACGGTTCAATAATGTTCTTGGCAAGCATTTTGCGAACTTCCGTGTGAATAACTTGGCGCTCAGCTGGTGATACACGATACCGGCGGCGATGAATAGGAGGGGCATCGCCGGTATTATTGCGATGTTTGACAGCTGTTGTTTGGGCCAAGGAACGATCGTTCAAGTCAAAAATATCTTTCTAGGAAATCAGCACGCGGTAGAGTGCACGAGCGTGCTCGGAGGGCATGTCGGGTGCAATCATTTTCTGCAAGTTGGCGATGGTACAAGTGGAGTGGAGAAGATCGTGACAAAGTCGAATAATGCATTGAATCTCATACGACGCGTAGCCAACAGACAACACGGCCTTAAGGAAGAAAATCTTCTCAAGCTAACACACGCCTTTGCGCTATGCCACTTCACCTACGAGGCGGCCATGCACAGATGGAAGGTAGCGGAGAAGGACAAACTCAATGTACAACTGAGGAAGCTAGTCAAACTAGCACTGGGAATCCCCAAGAACACCGAGACAGAGCTTCTGCTGCAACTGGGGGTACACAACACACTTGAAGAAATCGCCGAAGCTCAAGAACGGGCTCAGTGGACAAGACTCTCTGGAACCAAACCGGGTAGAGACATCCTAGCCAAACTAGGTCATGACAGCACAGTAATCGAGAATCTATATCAAAGCGTTCCGACGGACACACGCAACTTTTACACGGTTCGCCCACTGCCGCGGAACATGAACCCCGCTCACCATCAACCCAGAAGGCTGGCACGCGGATCGTTCATCCTGCGCGAAATACGTGATAAGAAGATCCTAGCCTGTTTCGTTGACGCGGCACAGTACCCAACCAGGAAAGCCTTCGTTGCCACCACGATCGATAAGGAAGGTCAAGTGAGAAACGCTCTCACAGTCAAGACCCACAAGTCCGAAATAGCAGAACAGGTCGCCATCGCACTCGCGCTCACAGACCCGACCACCACCCACGTCTACAGTGATTCACGCTCGGCCGTCAAAGCCTTTAAGAATGGAGCAGTTGCAAGTCAAGCACTAAAAATAATCAATAGATCCGCTCCGCTGCAGCATCAGACCATCTGCTGGTTCCCGGCACACCTCGGAGAGATCGAGGACGCCCCTCGCAATCTCAATGAGATGGCTCACAGGAGCGCGCGAGACCTAACCTTCCGCGACGCCCCCTATTCTGGTCGTGACCATCCCAGCGAGAATCGGGACCCTCCCTCCACATATAAAGAGATCATAAAGCACTTTTATCTAGACCGCAGAATATACAGCACACCTCACAATAAGCTCACCAGGCCTCAAGCCCTGACGTTCAGAATGCTTCAAACAAACACGTACCCCACGCAGAACAGACTACACCACTACATGCCTGACCTATACAAAACATCATATTGCGAAAATTGCCATAGTACACAAGGCGTACATCACTTGCTCTGGCCGTGTAGTCGGACCCACGCCAACAAGGATCAAGACTCCGCCAGGCTACAAGACGCATTACGCAGCACGGACCTGGCGGAGCAGCTCTGGGCCGTCCAGCGAGCCCACGATGCGGCCAGGGAGTTACAACTCCCGGTCCCAACGTGGGAGTAGCCCGCTCTATGGGACCTTGCGCCCCGTAGCTCGCAGGACCTTTCTATAAAGTTATTCCATCCATCCATCCATCCAAGTTGCCGACTGCCACGGTAGAGGAGGATCGGTTGAATGGTCGTCTACTGAAATCGATGCTACAGAGTGATCCTCGAATGAGCAAAGTTGGGCCAGAGACACCCCGCGTGGCAGCACTTGTGTCGTCAAGCCAAAATTGACCACTGGCAGGCAGGTCGCAATTCGCCGTAATAGATAAAACTGTATGAAGTACTGTGATCCCGTGTGTTAGGAGGACGTCTTGCATAGGAGCCGCGATGTAGTGACCGTCGGGGACTGGTGGGCATGACACGAAGTCAACGTAAGTCAGTGGCGAGGGTGGCAAGCGAACGAAGTCGACGGAACTGAGGCGAGTAGGGTGTTGTTCAGCGGGATCCAGAACAGGCAGGTCGAGGCGGAGAGTACTGGCGGAGCATTCGATGAGAGCAGAACGTGCGGAGAGGAAGTCTAAGCCGAGGATGATGTCGTGGGGACAGTGAGCGATGACTGTGAATAGCACGATTGTTGAGCGATCAGCGAAGGAGACGCGGGCGGTACACATACCAATTACGGGGGCTGTTCCGCCATCAGCGACACGGACAACAGGCGTCGTGGCGGGCGTGATAATTTTCTTGAGCCGGTTACGAAGGTCAGCGCTCATTACGGACAAATGCGCCCCAGTCTATATGAGTGCAGATACAGAAACACCGTCGACTTGCACGTCAAGAAGGTTCAGATGAGTGGGCAACGCCAGGAGAGGATTTGGTGGCGTAGGGAGCAATGCAGCGTCACCTCGAGGCGCTGCATCGTCTAGTTTTCCGGCTGGGAGCGGCGTCCGAAGGGAGTCGGCGAATATGAGCGATGGGTCTGGGGAGAGCGAGATTGTCGTCGTTGGGGCGAAGTCGAACGAGAATAGGAGCGGTTCGGTGCAAGAAAATCAGCGGCGGCATTATCGGAGCGTGCGGCATAGGGACGAGAAGGGCCACCTGGGGGCCGAGAGTAGGCAGTATAAGTAGGCCGGGTCGGGAAACTCCAGCGACTGCGACAGTGCGGAGAAATGTGCCCGATTCGATGGCAGTGGAAACAAATGGGCTTGTCGTCAGCAGTGCGCCATTCAGATGGGTTGCGGAAACGTGGTGGGTAAGAAGATGCGGTACGGGGCGGAATCGAAGAAGCCGGGCGGGTATCAGGACGATGGGCCGAGCAGATGGTGTGAAGACCCATGTTTTCGAACTCTTGGTGGACAACTGCCTGGATCAGTGAGACCGTGACTGCAGATGTGTTGGTGGGACTGGAGTCGAAGGCAGCCGGAGAGGCGCCCTCGATCTCACGCCGGACGATCCTGGTAACATCGGCAGTGTTGTTGGGACGAGGAGTGTCGGCACAGGGACATGTCGCTGGGGTGTTGGGCAGACGGGAAAACTGCTGGTCAATACGTCGGCTTTTAGCGAGTTCCAGGCGGCGGCACTCTTTTATAACATCCTCCACCGTCGCTATGTTGTTGCAAACGAGCAAGTTGAAGGCGTCATCGGCAATGCCTTTGAGGATGTGGGCAACCTTGTCGGACTTAGTCATGTGGGTGTCAACTTTGCGGCACAGAGCCAAGACGTCCTGAATGTACGTGACATAGGGCTCTGTTGACATCTGCACACTGCCAGAAAGCGCCTTCTGCGCGGTAAGTTAGTGACCGTAGGGGTTGCCGAACAAGTCTCGAAGCTTTTGCTTAAGCGAATCCCAACTGGTCAGCTCATCTTCGTGCGTCCGATACCAAACTCGAGGTGGGCCACCGAGGTAAAAGACTACGTTGGCGAGCATGACAGTAGGGCCCACCGGTTATTGCGGCTGACGTGTTCGTACAGGCTGATCCAGTCATCGACGTCTTCCCCATCTTTTGCCGAGAATACGCCAGGATCACGTGGAGCGGAGAGGGTGATGTAGGTATTCGAATTGGCAGCAGGTGTCGGAGCCGGCGGAGTCGAGTTGTCATCGCCGGGAGCCATGAAGGAAGGCTCGACGTACCGTCCACTGCGAAGCTCCGTGACGAGGTAAAGGGAACGTCCACCTCCACCAGATATGTTACGTAGGAAGACACCGACGAAAAGCTATTTACAAGTATATTTACAACGCAATACGCCACTGTTGGCCAAGAGGCAACAGCCCGCGCTAGCTTCCAATCGTCGTCGTCGTCGTCCTCTTACTGCTCGGCTCTTCGTCATTGAAAATACTATCCCGTAGCAATATGATAAAGATACTTTTTCGTGTTTTTCCCGATTGGGTTTTGCACTATCCCAGAGTTTGTTTCTAGTCTCCCGTATTTTGCGGCTGAAATCCTGTCCGATAGACAAGTTGGATCCTTTGAGCTTGTAGCCTTTTCGCTATATTTGGTCTTATATCTAGTGTCGAGAAGCCTGAATATGATTGGTCTGGTTTTATTTCTTGAATATCTACCTAAACAGTGGATGCGCTCAATACCAACGGGTTCCAGACCATCATAGTCCAGTCCAATCATAGTTGCCTATGTTTTTGATGAAAGTTAGGTCGGCACTGGTGTCAACACTGACACTATTCCCGATACGGGTGGGTGTCTGGGGGTGTGTGATGAGAGTCAGTCCCTGTTATTGGGCTTCTAGCCAAAGATTACGACCTCTGACCACCTCTGTGTGGTATCCCCATGTAGTGTGGGGAGCGTTAAAGTCACCTTATAATAATATGGAGTTTTGTTGGGAGATTCTGAGAGCTGTCCTGGAATAGAGCTCCGAACTTGTGACGTTGGCACTTTGGGCTACTATAGATATTAAGAATGAATATGTTTTCATCCTGCTTACGTTTAGGGATCAGTTCAATAAAGACATCGTCTATGTCGACTTCTTCTATATCATGTTTAATGGCTGTTAGATTTCTGTGAACTACAATAGCGGTGGTGGAATCCGACTCAGAAGCATTATAGGATTGTACCCTGCCAATTTTGCGTGGCCTGCCGTCTCCTGAAGGGCAATGATATCCGGGGCCTCCTAACTCCGAACAAACTGCTGAAGGTTTCCCCGTTTGCGGCGAAACCCACGGCAGTTCCACTGCCCGACCTTATAGTTAGGAGTGCGAGCCATTTTAGGTGGAGGGGGTTCAGCAATCGGTTTGGAGATTTCGGATAAGGATGGACGGTCATAGGGTTTGGATGCCACGCCCTTAAGGGAGCCGGAGGCCGTGGATGTAAATCTCGACTTCCAGCGAAGTACTTTGGCTTCGGTCGCGGCTACCCGAGACTCTAGGTTGGTGGTTCTGGTTTCCAGAGCGTCTAGCCGTGCGCTTATTTGTTGCAAGCGGGCACCATTCTCCTGGTGTTGTTGAAGCATCTGGTTGGCAAGTTCAGTAATGATATATCTGCCTTACGTTTCTGTGGTGGTGCTGTGGTGTTGTGTGAGGGATTAGACGGTGGGGTTGGGCGCAGCGTCTGGCTGCGCTCCTGTTGTCTTTTTTGTATTCGGGTGATTTCTGCACGCTGCTTAGTGATTTCGGTCCTCTGTTGTTCTATTAACACCCTCATTTGTTGGAGTTCTGCCTCGAGAGCCTGCATCTTAGGATATTGAGCATTGGGAGAAGAGACCATGCTAGCCCAGCTCACGTGTGGAGCGCTGTTAGTCGGGGTCCTTCCTCTCCCGGAACTCGACCGGTTCCGCGACATCCCGACGGAGTCGGTGGCACTCGGAGTTGACCTTAGTCTCGGGTAATATCGAGATCGGCTCCTGCTGCTCAATCCGCCGGGAAAGAAGGTTGCACTGGTTGCTTGGCTGTTCTGCGTCGATCGGCGTCCTCGCGATCTACTTTGCCTGCCCTCGTTGGGGTGGTTCTGTTCTTCCACCGAGTTTCTGCCACTGTCGTTGTCGGATAATGTAGGGGATATGGAAACGCTTCTTGCATCGCTTTGAGCCGGAGAGATGGATGCCGTTGCAGATCGCGCATAAAAAACGAAATCAGTAAAGAAACCGTTTATAACTCAAAGGGAAGCTCATTGCTTTTCGAAGCGAGATCGGGATGCCTTAGAACACGGACCTATAAAACGAGATATAAGAAGGGAGAAGAAGCATGTGCTTGCTGCGGTAAAGCTAGGGAAACGGCGGAGCATGTTCTATTAGAATGTGACGACATCTACTGAGCGGTCGATTCAGGCAACACTGACCTCCTTGAAGCCCTTGGGTTCAGCTGGAGCAGTGGTAAAGCAAACATGTCCGTAATAGGCATTAGTAAGAGGCGATTGGAGAATTGGTGGAAGAAAAGTAGGGAAACGACAAAAGACGGAGACGTACAAAAGCACAGTTCGCTATAGGGGATCACACAATTTGGGCGTGGTAGTTCATAGTGGTTTTTTTTTCTTTTTTCATTGTTTAACCTAGGTAGGAAATTAGGCAATATAATAGCAAGAGCTTGGTGGCGCAACCCACCGCCCCGTTCCAAAGGGGACGCTCATAACATCGATCCATCCCGCCAAGACAGATTCTGTGGCTGATGGACGTGTTCTTGATTTCCTGATTTTTTAGCCCTTAAATATTATTTGGGTAGTTTCCTTTTTTCCTCTCTCTTTTTTTGTGTGCGCCAGCGTGTTTCGTGTATATTCGGTTTGGAGGATAGTTAGAGCGTCCTTTCGCGCCACGTGCTTCAACATGTGCAACTAGTTGGGATGATAAATCTTCATAGCTTTGAAATAGTAGCTTGGAAGTGGCAAAACTAATACCTATTAGTAATTTTACTGTTTGTGCTTTCGTATCGGGACTACTACTTTGGTAGGAAAGTGAGAGCATGGCCGCGTGGTTGAACACGTGCGAAAACGTGGCGTACCTTAAGCCTGTGCGGCATTGATTGCTTTTAAAACATTGTTGAGAATTACATTGCGGCATTTTAAGGATTTGGATATTGTGCACATCAGTTTTACTAGAAGGCACGTGCTCTGCATGATTATAGTTTTGCAGTATTTGCATTAGAAGAAGCTGTGCAATACATGCCAGGAAAGCCGGGAAAGAGTGCAGTGTGCGGGGGGTCCCTAAAGGCAGACGAGGGGAAGAATAGGAATGGAGGGAGAATCGACTCAATCGGCACACACTGTTATGTCGATGCTAGGCTGAAGAAAAGTGAGGCTTTCCAGGATGAGCATCTCAAACAGGTAGAAGAGCTCAAAAATGAGCTAAATAAGGAGCCTGATGCAAGGAATGTAGTGGAAGAACGACTTCAAGCGGCCGAGGAAAAGCTGAACAGGGCTGCCATTGTGAACTAGAATGGTCGAGACAATGGAACGCAGTCCCCCAACGTGACAGGAGAGGGAATGCGTTCAACGTGGTGAGGGGGTAGCTGGAAAGAGCAGCACCTACCTTGATGCCACCACGCAAAAGAAAAGCAGGAGCGCAGGGGCATTTGGTCTTGACAAATGCGAATCACGCTGAAAATGACAAAGGCAAGCAAGGATAGGAAGGACACATTGAAATGGTGATTATCGCCGACGACTAAAACCTGGCTAGGGGCTCAGAAGCAATTCTGGAGAGGGTGAAAGGCGATAGAAGAGTCGCCGTAGGGACATTTCCAGGGCGGACACTGGGTGCTCTGTTATGGAGCGAGCAAAAACAAAGATCGCGGAAAATGCGCGCGGGCGGAACCTTGTCCATGTAGCAAGTGGGCTAGTTGACGTCCCGAACAGGAAAGGGCCAGCGCTTGGGGAAGTGCGTAGACGACTTGCGCGAGCTGTCCCCTCAGGTGCAGATCGTGGTTTGCACGGTGCCGGAGGTACAGTGTACTAGAGTGGAGGTAGTAGGCCGAGTGGGAGGCGCGGGCAATGCGCGCGCATGAGGCCGAAAATCCGGGAAAGCTTTGCGGCCGCGAGGCGGCGCTATGGAGCCTTTTCCTGGGGCCCGCGGTGCCATCGCCGCGCTGGCGCGTTGGCCGTATTCGTCCATGTATATGTGTTCTTCTGTGTTTTGTGCGCGCATTTGTTATTTTGTGCGCAGTTTTTTCTCTGAGCGATGTGGTAACATGACGAAGGCTCGTCAGGAGAACGACTGCTTCGCTCACGGTTGCAGAAGTGCGTATAGCGGCCGGAAGAACGCGTCGAAGGTGTTTAATCTCCCCGAGGACTATGAAAAGTGATGTGTTTGCAATCGGAACATTCACTGTGCTGATAAGCCCTTGGAACTGTGTGTGAGCTACAGTTTGAAGAAAAGTACGTATTTCGTCACTACGTTCACGTAATTTATGGAAAGGCAGTGAGGATACCACGCTTTCACCTCGCTTTCACCGGACGCAGTACCGACCATTCAATGTTCCCAAGTAGCTGTCGAAGGTGTCAGCACGCGAAAGACCTCCAAGAAAAAAGGTGTGCGCTGAATCTGCGGCGTGTGGTTCGCCTAAGAAACCTTGCTTGCAAGTTTATGAGCTTCAAAGGGATGGGCCGGCAATCGACGTGCTGTACATGCTGTTTGACTTATGGAATGTGTCTCAATCGACAAAGCAGTGGAGTGCTCATAAATGTCCTAGCTATCGTGGTGCTCCTTATGTTCACGCCTCTTTTAACAGTCAGTCTGACACTGGCATGCTCGAAAAGACTGTCTTCAGGAACTCAGAAAGTACACAAGGCAACATTGTCTGCCGGATGGGTTTGCCGTACGTTCATATCAGAACGCCTCTCACATGCCATGGAAGTAGTGAAACAGGTGCTGCATGACTCTTTTCGCCCTATTCCACAGCAAAGTTTTCTATGGCTATAATCCCGGGACTTTCTTGTGGTGTAACGTCGACAGAAAGCTATCATCATCTATCGCTCATACCTCCGTAATGCAGGGGCTACAAGCACTTACCAAAGGGAAGCGAATAGTATATACATTCTCTAGAATCACGCATACAATATGGAGAACAGCATCCGTTTCAATAAAGAGCCAGCTTAAAACAAGCATCCGAATCTCGTGTATAATTGATGATAAGACACTCCTACGTCTACGTGATATGCGAAGCACGTAGCGCTCCCGGCATACGTTTCCCAGTAAAGATTACTGGCGCGTTAGCTGCCGCGGCGACGGCAGCTTGACTGTTGTATACGAAGCAGGGAGTGACGTAACTACACTTTCGTACGTGCAAGAAGAACCCGCCTAGCAACTGATTTGTGTTGTGACACGCACGTATAATGGAATAGCAGCGTGCATACGAGGCGCGGCGAATTCCTCTTCTCTCTGGCTCACATTTTGTAGGTGCACGAAGTAGAGGCGCAAGCCAAGTCGCAGGCCGTCGAAACGTAATAGCTAGGTGAAGTTCATGTGAATGTCGGACCGTGAATTTCAACCTAGGTCTCAATGGGTAACGGTTCTAGTTGTCATTTACAGCTCCACTGTCCGACAACCTTTATAGCATGGATTGGAGCCCATTTTTTATTTCTAAATAAAGCGCTGTTTGCAGAACTAAACCTGCGTGTATGTTTTCTGAATGTTTTTTTTTCGGAAGAGGTTTTGATAAGCCAGTCATGCCACCAGCGCATGCTAGGACTCGCATGTACCAATGAAACTCCTTGAACTTGTGCCCTCGCAACAAAAAAAGAACAAAAGAAAACGAAGCAACTCCCTTTCTTTCCCCTTTTTATTTCTCTACTGTATATTAGAGAAGGCGGTAGAGCGTATTCAAACGCGTTTTTAAAGCCGGGCGAGGAGATATCCGACGCGTATGCATGCATGAGGTGCCCAGGTTTAGGTGCTGCAGCGCCACCTGTACGTTTCTAGGGAAAACTGCTTCACCGCGGAGCCTTCCCACGGCCCACTACCCCTAATCTAGTAAACTATACAGGAGGTGCCTGAATGGGACAGTCATGTATGAAGATACGTTGTGGCTGCTAATGAGGCGATATGGAAAATGAGCAGGAAGCAAGGATTCGAGGATTCTAAGACCAAGGGCTGTGCCGTGATCGCGTGCGATCCCGTGCTACAGATAGTCCTTGCAATGCCTCTATATACCTAGCGTTCCACAACGTTCTCAACGACACTAAAGCTCGTCGCATTTGGTGGAGGTGATCTTTCGCCTCGTCCTGGAGCTCCGCACTCGAACCCTGCCAATAAGATCACCCTGCACTATGCCTGAACCCGCCACCTCGTCGCCTCCACCACCGGCTGCCACTGTCATCTGCGCCGCCGTCCCTCGTCAATGCGACCCACCCATCTTCAGTGGGACCGCCGAACACGACGTGGAAGACTGGCTGTCATCGTATGAACGTGTAAGTGCCCATAACACATTTAATAACCAGTCTAAGCTGAACCGCGTGTTTTCTACCTCGCCGACGTAACCAAACTTTGGTTCTTCAACCACGAATCCAAGGTTACAAGATTGTCCGCATTTAAGACTCTTTTTGCCGAAGTGTTTGATCACCCAGCTGTGCTTAAGCTGCGCGATGAACAGCGTCTATGCCAGCGCGCACAGGAGCCTGGAGAGACATTCCTCAGCTACATCTAGGACGTTCTCGTTTTGTGCAAGCGCGTAAATCCCAGCATGTAAGAGGATGACAAGATCACGCGTATCCTCAAGGGCATTGAGGACAGCACATTCCAGATGTTGCTGGCGAAAAGCACAACTAGCGTATCCGTCCTCATTAACCTCTTTCAGAGCTTTGAAGAGCTGCGCCGCCAACGTCCCATCGCCCGCCAGAACATTCAACACGCCGATTCCGTCTCGAGCATCGTGGTTTCTACCGACATGGCCAACTCGATCCTCTGGCAGCATATCAGAGATTATATTCGTGAAGAGGTGGCCAGGCGTAGGCTCTCGCTGCTGCCTCACAGCGAAGCACCTACGGTAGCTTTCCCTCCAACGCTGCAGGAAGCCATCTGGACTCAAATATCTGGAACGCTTCCTGCAGCTGCTACAACCCACCCCCAATAACGCTATGAATGTGCCGCAGTCCTAAACCGACTTTGCCACTCACCCTACGTCGCTGCCGCTCAGTTACGCAGCCGTGGTCGCATGGTCACCTGCACCGACACCTTCCTTTTCATCGCCCATGCACCCGGCTTCGTTTCCAGTTTCCCACCGTCATCACAGTTTTTTCGTCCCACCGAGATGTGGCACACTCAAGACAACCGGCCTATCTACTTCGCCTGCGGCATCGCTGGTCATGTGGCGCGCTTCTGTCACCGCCGCGCCCCAACTACGGGTACCACATTTGACACGCCCAGCAAGGCACCATAATACGCCGCCACGCTTCCGTTTTCACCGCGACGTCTTGAAACTGATCGCAGGTGGGAAACTCGGCGTTCCCCTTCCTCTCGCCGGCATTCGATTTCGCCCCTGCGTCGTCGAGCTCCCACTGAAGAGGAAAACTGACTTGTGCAGTTCCTGAGGCAAGAACTGCAAATACATCGACGTTCTCAAGACCTCAACCTTCGCCGCAAAATGTTATTACCGTTTTTGTAGAGGGACTACCCGCAGTGGCCCTAGTCAATACCGAAGCAGCCGTTTCCGTCATTCACGAGAACTTTTGCCGCAAACTATGAAAGGTCACTACAGTTCCCTCTGGCTTGGTGCTCGCCACTACCAGCTCCCAGTGAATTCGAACTTCAGCGGTATGCACGACCCGTGTCGTCATCAACGACGTTGTGTACATAATCGAGCGTTTCGTGCTACCATCGTGCTCTGATGACCTCATCCTTGGTTGGGATTTCTTGTCACGTTATCATGGTGTCATTGACTGTTCGCGTGCAGAAGTGTCGCTTTTACCACTATGCATATTACTGCTGAGCAGCTCTCATCACATTGCCGATAAACTCACTGTTTATGCCAACACAACCATACCACCTGAGCCGTCGATGGCTGTTGTCCTGTCGTCTGATGCCGCATCCTACGCCACTGTAGTTTTCACGCCTTCCGATGTGTTTGCTCAACGGAAGGGCATTGTTCTTCCGATTGCCGTGCTCGCTATAACATCTGGGTCAACTGTGATGCTGGTCACCAACTACTACCAGTACCCGATCAGCCTACTGCGTGGAGAGACCGTAGGACACTTCCAGGCGGTAGACTACGTCGACGACCTCGCTGTTACTATATACTGACTCCCTCCGTCACGTTGACGTCATCGCTTCGGTCTCCGGCTCACCACCTTCAGTGTGTTTTGACAACGCCATCGACCCTGCTCTTTCCCCTTCTCATCCCCGCCAACTTCTCGCTTTCCTTCACAGGTTTCTTTCTTATTTCGATTGTCATCAGACGTCATTGGGACGTGCCACCGGTGTACCTGACACCATCGACACCAGTTCCCACTCCCCCTTGCGACAGCTCCCGTATCGTGTCTCTGTCGAAAAGCGCCGAATCACGGAGCAAGTGGACGACATGCTCAAACGTAGAGTCATCCGTCCCTGGTGAAAGTCCTTGGTCTTCAGCTGTCGTATTGGTAAGAAAAAAAGATGGCTCCATTCGCTTTTATATCGACTACAGACATCTAAACAAGATAACGATAAAAGACGTTTATCCACTGCATCGGATCGATGACGCTCTCGACTGTTTGCAAGGCGCAGAATATTTCACTTCCTTGGATCTGCGCTCCGGGTACTGGCAAGTTCCAATGGCCGAACCTGATAGTCCGAAAACCGCATTCGTTACACCTGATAGCCTCTACGAGTTTAACATCATGCCCTTCGGGTTGTGCAACGCGCCTGCTACCTTTGAGCGTATGATCGACACCATCCTTCGCGGCCACAAACGGAAGACCTTTTTATGTTACCTCGACGACATCGTCGTCTTCTCAACCGATTTTCAGACGCACCTCGCTCGCTTGCATGAAATTCTGACCTGTCTCGCCTCTGCTGGTCTACAGCTTAACCTCAAAAAGTGCCGTTTTGCTTCAAGGAAGCTAACTATCTTGGGTCACGTTATCTCAAAAGACGGCGTCCCCTCAGACCCAGACAAGCTCAGCGCCGTTGCAGACTTCCAAAGGCACACGTTTTATTAGCTTATATTCCTATTTTCGTCGCTTCTTACACAGTTTCGCATCCGCCATGGCGCCCTTGACAAGTTTACTTTCCGCCAGTAACGGCATAGCAGCATGGTCACCTGAATGTGATGCAGCATTTCAGCAGTTGCGCCACTTGTTGACCTCACCACCGATTCTTCACCCCTACGACCCTGAAGCTCCCACGGAAGTTCATACTGACGCCAGTGGAGTTGACCTTGGCATGGTTTTAGCGCAACGGAAAGCTGGCTATGATGAATGCGTCATCGCTTATGCGAGCCGTACTCTAAAGAAAGCCAAATTAAATTACTCCGTCACAGAAAAGGAGTGCCTAGCGATTATCTGGGCACTAAGCAGGTTTCGCCCATACTTTTGCGGCCGTTCTTTCGCCGTAGTTACTGACTACCATGCACTTTGTTGGCTTTCTTCCTTGAAAGACCCGTCGGGACGCTTGGGACGTTGGGTGCTTCGCTTGCAAGAGTACGACATCCGCGTCATGTACCGCTCCGGTCGCAAGGACTCCGACGCTGATGCACTCTCTCGCTCCCCACTGACGTCTGATTTGGCGTCTTTGTCAGCTTCCTCGTCTACTCTGTCACCGTTGACCATCACTGACATGCTCACAGAGCAGCACAAGTACCCAACGCTTGTAATGTTACTTGACTACCTTGCCGAAGAGTTGAGTTGAGTTTAGTGGCACCTAAGCAGCTTAGGCTATCATGCGCCGAACACTAGGCATAGATTCTTTTTAAACAAATTGGGACACCTCAGTGATTCCTTGTCTGGGCAAGAGCCCGGAGAGTCCCAACAAATTAACTAAAGACCTCGGCCTTCTTCTCAGGGATGAGAAGGTGTGTGAGGTGTTCTGTAATATGTAGTTAAGCACTCTGCGAAGTTTTAAAGTTTTAAAGTTTTATGAGAACTCCTGCTTCTTTTATAGAGCTAAAAACACATGATACATCAACAAGCGCGTCTTTTCCTAAAATCAAAGCTGGGTGAAAAGGGATGTGTTCATTGTAAAATATGGTAAAAAACGTCTTCCTCAGTTGTTCAAGTTTTCTGCATTAAAATAGGATATGGTTTACTGTTAGTTCATCTCCACATAGTTCACATTGGGGTTTGTCTTGCTTTGTTAGAATGAAGTTGTGTTAGGTGTGTGTGTACTATGCGAAGATGGCACAGCATCACTTCTTTGAAGCGTTCCTGGTGTGTGCAAGATTTCCATTCGCCTAACACGGGTTTTAACAGGTGTAATTTGTTGTTTACTTCATTGTTCCAAGCAGAGTGCGATTTTTTTCTTAGTTTATAATGTATTAACTTCATTCAGTCGTTAGGAGGCATCTTTACTTTTGTGATTTCTTTGTGCCGGGCTTGTGCCGCGCATGCATCTTCTCTCTGATTGCCACTAATTCCGACGTGGCTTGGAACCCAGCATAATTTAATGTTCAGTGCTTGTGTGGTGGCTTTTATTAAATTATATATAATGCCTCCTATTAATGGTGTGACTGTATTTCTGGCATGAAGACCTGGAGTGCACTTAGGGATTCTGTGTATATGATACTATTTGCGAGGTTTTCGTTATTATTTTGTCTATGGCTATAGAAAGGGCGTAACATTCAGCAGTGAAAATGGATGTGCACAGCGGAAGTCTTACTGTTTCTTCCCAGTTCCCTTGTAGAACTGCGTTTCGAACATGTTCATTCGTTTTCGAACGATCAGTATAAAAGTTTGTGAAGCTGCTGTATTTTTCTTCTAGTGCAAGGAATTCCTTAATTATTTGTTGTGGCGGAGTTTGTGCTTTACGGAACTGTGTTAAAGTGAGATCGCAAGCTGTGGGAAAGATGAACCATGGGGGTAGTGGATTTTGTCTGTGGGTAACGCCAGGTAATGTCTCCACTATGCCAAGATTCCGACACATCTCTTCAAATCGCAGGAGCAGTGGTCGTGTACTTTGTGGTTTGTTGTTGAAAATTACTCGTGAAGGGCATTTTGTTACAAGGGGAGAGCAAATGTGTTTTTGTAGAGATTGTACCTTATGGATATATGCACAGTTTAGAGTGGCTCTTCTAGTTTGTAGGGGGGGTTCGTTTGTTTCTACGTAAAGGCTAGTTATAGGACACGTTCGGTATGCACCGCATGAAATGCGCCAGCCTGAGTTATGTACTGGGTCTAATTTTTGGGTACGTCGATCTTGCTGAACCATACACTATGCATCCATAATCTAAGGATGAACGTACTAAGTAACGATAAATGTGTAGAAGGCATGTTCTAACAGACCCCCAATGTATATATGACAGTACTTTGAGTATATTTAGTGACTGGAAAGCTTCCTTTTTGAGAGTGGTTATGTGTGGTAGGAATGTGAGCTTTTTATCGAAAATTACACCTAGAAATTTTTGTTCATTCCTTACTGGAAGTACGGTTTCATTTAGGTGTAGGGTGGGGTCAACCTGTAGGCCCCTTTTGAGTGAGAAGAGGACAGCAACTGTTTTTGGGGTGAAATTTTAAAACCATTTTTGTCTGCCAAGATCGCGAGTTTATTCAATGTAAGTTGTATCTGTCACTCGCATGTTGGTAACCTGGAGGATGTGCATGCTATTTGAAAGGTCATCGACATATACAGTATACATAATGGGTCTAGGAATGATTTTTGCTATGGAGGTCATTTTTACTATGAAAAGTGTCGTACTTAAAATACAACCCTGCGGCACTCCATTCTCCTGGACGAATTTCTTCGAAAGGGTTGCACCCAGGCGCACATGAAATGAACGGTCGGACATGAAATCTTTCAGGCAGTTCAGCATCCTGCCACGAATACCAAGTTCTGCTAGGTCGCGGAGAATGCCAAACCTCCAGGTGGTATTGTAAGCCTTATCGATATCGAAAAACACTGCTAAACAGTGTTGCTTGTGTACGAATGCTTCTCGGACTGTATTTTCTAGGCGGATGAGATGATGAGTTGTTGAACACGCTTTTTTAAATCCACACTGGTGGATGTCAAGGAGTTCACGTGATTCAAGAGTGAACATCAGCCTCATGTTCAGGATACTTTCAAATGATTTTGCGAGACAACTTGTCAGAGCTATAGGCCTGTAACTGCCAGGACTGGTTGGTGGCTTTGCAGGCTTCAGAAACGGTACAATCACGGCTTTTTTCCAAGCCTCCGGTATTTTCCCCGATACCCATGTTTTGTTGAAGAATTGTAAAAGTGCGTTCACAGCAGCGTCTGAGAGGAGAGCCAGCATTTCATAATGTATTTCATCAGGGCCGGGTGCCTTCTGTTTACCTGCGGACAGTACTTTTTGGATTTCGTGAAATGTGATTAATGCATTATAGGACTCATTTGTACAGCCACTTGTAGGAAGTTTTTGTTTTTCGGTTGTATGTTTGTGCATCAGGAACGATTGAGTATAGTGTGAGGAACTTGAAAAATTTGAAAAATGTTCTCCTACTACGTCTGCCTGTTCCTCTATACTTGTTTGTGAGCCACGAGCTGTTAAAAACAGGATTGTGAAAGGGGTGAAGCTGCTATTTATTTATGGACTTGTTCCTACATTTTTATGGATGTGGTTGAGCTGTTAATAGATGATATGTAGTTCTTCCAGGAAGTATTCTCAGCATCTCGACGGATGCGGCGTGCGTTGGCTTTCGCCTTTTTAAAATTTACAAGATTTTCATGGGTTGGGTATCTACGGAAGATGCCCCAGGCTTTGTTTTGTTTCTTTTTTGCTTCCTTACATTCTTGTGTGTACCAATTTTTTTTATTATGTTGAACCACTCCCGAGAACTGAGGAATAGCTAACCGCGCGGCATTAATAATACAGGTTGTGAACAATTTGTTTTGATCATCGACGTTTAGATTACTTGTGAAAACTTTTTGAGGCTGGCCTGTTCTTGAAATAGTGCCCAGTTTGCTAAGTGTAGCTTCAAACGACGGGCTTTGCTTTGGATGATTTGTGGTGGGGATGATAACTTAATTTTTACAGGAAGGTGACCGCTTCCGTAAGGGTTGGCAACAACATCCCATTTAAAATCTGTAAAAAGTGATGGAGAACTAAACGATAAAACTAAGCAGCTCACTTTTCCTGAGCCAGGAGAGCAATATGTGTGCTTTCCTGTCTTGAGCAGGCAGACATTATTTGATAAAATAAAATCTTCTATGTTACGGCCTCTAGTGTCTGTTTGGTCAATCCCCCAAAAAGATGAGTGTGCATTAAAATCCCCTACTACTAAACATGGCTCTGGTAGTTGTTTAAAAAGTGCTTCTAAATCACGAAGTGTAATATTTAGATGTGGTTCCAGATACTCAGTACATATTGTAATGGCTTTAAAATCAAGGACGGTCACTGCTGCAGCTTCATATTTCGTTTGAAGCCTGATTTCATGAGTAGCAGCACCATTTTCACTATTATCGCGACACCTCCAGAGAGCCTACTCGCTTGCTCTCTATCACAACGAAATACTTTGTAGTTTTTTTTTAAATGTTCTTATGTTGTGGTCCTAGGTTAGTCTCTTGTAAATATAAAGCCACAGGAGAAAATGAGTTTAGGATATCTTTTATGTCGCTGTAGTTTTCAATAAGTCCACGACAATTCCAATGTACCAGGAACGCCATGCTTAATTATATTGTAGGGGTGTGGCTATAAACAATTAGGTTCCTTGTGTTTGAGGACCCGTTATTGGGGTTCTTTCTTTTTTCTTTTCTTCAAGTGAGTTGTGCCTCTGCAGTTGCGGGGGCGGACTGGAATTGTTTCCATGGCCTCTCCTGAGGTATTGGAGCTCCGCGACACCGCGGGTGTGCGTGTTTCAGGCCTCTCCCGTTGAGGAGAAACCTTGCGGGCAGCCGACTTGAGGGCCGGCGGGCTCTGTTTAGTAGGTGGCAGGACAGCTTGTGTTGTCTCTGCCTGGGGCGTGGGGGCTCTGCCGGAGGCCCGGTAACCGTGGCCTCAGCAGTGGCCGAAGGTTGGTGTGGCGCTACGCCCCATCGCACCACATCGGCGAAGTTGCTTCTTCCATTGACGGAGAATGTGTTTGTTAACACGATACGCCTTCTTGCTTCCTTGAATGAAAGGTTTTCTTTGGTTTTCAACGTGATGATTTCTTTTTCTTTTTTCCAGGACGGACACGCCCTGGAGTACGCGGCATGTTCTCCCTCACAGTTTATGCAATGCGCTGCACCGTCAGAGTTTTCAGAAGTGTGTTCTTTAGAAGGACATTTTGCGCAAGTTTTGCGGCCCCGGCAGCTCTCTGAACCATGGCCAAACCTCCGACAATTGAAGCATCTGCGGGAGTTGGGAATGTAGGGCCTTACAGGTATTTTCAAGTAGCCGACTTCTATTTCTTCAGGAAGTGTGTTGCTGTTGAACCTGAGGATCAGGTGTTTCGTGTTGATTTCTTTGTTGTCCTTCCGGTTATTGATCCGGTGAACGTCTGTGACATCTTGGTAGGTGAGCCGTTCAAGCATTTCTTGTTCTGTTAGGTGTACGAAGTCGATTTCTGATATTACACCGCGGACAGTGTTGAGGGATCGGTGGGATGTATTGGAGACAGGGGTGTCCCCAACGGACGCGAGGTTTGACAGTTTTGTGTGTTGCACATTGTCTCGAAGTTCGAGCAGCAAATCGCCTCTAGACATTTTTGAAAGCTTGTAGCCGGGGCCGAGGGCTTCTGTCAAGGACTTGGATACTGTGAATGGGGACAAGATTCTTGCAGGCTTTTCTTGTACTTGGCTATGAACTACGTGGTATTTTGGGAAGGTAACTTTTCTTTTCTAGAAAAATTCACTTGCTTCGGTCCGCCCTCTTTTATAAGAGGGGCGATCATTTTGGGCGAAAGGAGGAGCCATAGAAAAAATTGTATTGTTCAGCCACTGTGCCAGCCTCCCACCATGGAGCCCAGCGAGGGGACGCGACAGGAACATGCGAACAAGTCTTGCACACGCCAGCTGTACATCGAGAATATAACCTAATACGACATAACCAAGGTTGGCTATTCACACAAGGTTAACCCTTGCTGCCAGGAAGCTCGGAAGTAATAAGGAAATGAGAACGAGACAGGAAAGATGGAAAGTGAGAAAAAGACGAAGGTTGGAGGGAGAGAGAGACAGGAAAAGGCAACTACCGATTTCCCCCGGGTGGGTCAGCCCGGGGGTGCCGTCTACGTGAACCCGAGGCCAAAGGGGTGTGTTGCCGCCACCGAGGGGCCTTAAAGGTCCGAACACCCGGCATTGGCTCAACCCCCAGGATCCCCTTTTCTCCAGACACGGCTAAGCCGCGCACGGTTAGACGCGGGAGAGTCCAACCCTCGTGTGCTCGGGTACGTGGTGTCGCAACACACCAAACGCCTGCTGACGCAGACGCTCCTGCGGGGCCTTGCCGTAGAAGACAAGTTCTTGATGAGCTGCTAGCCCTGCTTCGCTCTGGTTTTTTCGGTTAAATGTGTGCGTACCGACGCCCCCGGGGAGGGTACGATATCAAAAGCAATGACGGACGTTCCGCCTCCTCTGCCGCCAAGGTTCGGGGCTGGCCTCCAAGCTCCAAGTCGGTCTGCTGCGCTCGACCACCTCAACGCGACTCTGCCAAGGTCATCGAGCTGCTCAGACATCGAGGGCATGGATTCTGACGGCGGATATACCGAGGTCACAAATCGTCGGTTGAAGAGGAGATTTCGTAGGACATCAAGCGTGAGTGAGCTTAACTACAATAAGCCGCCCACACAGCAAGCGTGCACAATCGCCTACATCCCCGTCACTGCAACAGGCAACCTCAATTCCCTCAATAGGCAAACTCTCACTGCCTATCTCGAGAAGCTGGCTCCAGGGCAAATCAGAGAGTTCCGAATTAATCCCAGAAGAAATATACTTACTGTTGATGTGACTACACGAACCATCCTCGACACTTTGAAAGCTGTAACTGAGCTACGAAATATACTTGTCCGTTGATTCGTCGTACATGGAGGCAGCACCACCACCAGTGTTATCTACGATGTCGATACAGATATTGTTAATGACGATCTCCCAACGCTAATCTCCTCAACTCCCCATATCACAGACATACACCGTTTTGGACGGTCGAGGTACATAAAACTCATTTTTGAGGGAGAGACCATACCAACACATGTAAAAGTGGGTTATGTGCGACATCCTCTCCATCCATACATCCCTAGGCCCTTGCAGTGCCGTAAATGCCAGAAAATCGGGCATGTAAGTGCTGTGTGCGTGAACAAGATGACGTGTCCGTGCTGTGGTGGTGATCACGATGAGTTAACGTGTGCTGGCTCTGACTTGAAGTGCACTAACTGCGATGGGCTGCACGAGGCCACGTCGAAGGACTGTCCAAAATTAAAGACTGAAATGTCCGCGCTAAGGAAAATGGTACGAGATCGATCTACACACAGAGAAGCGGCTACCAAGGTCTACCGCCGCCAGAGGCGCTCACGTAATCGCAGAAGGAAATCATCATCGACAACAGGACAACCTGTACTCCAGGAAAAGTCGTCGCACGCTCCTGCTAGTCAAACGTCAGAGCCACTTTTAACCACGTCTACTCTTCTGAACACCAAGGACACTACTATATGGCCTTCCCTGCTATCTCGGAGTACAGAAGTGCAGCCGGGACGCCAGCGTGAACATGAACCTTCATCGTCGGATGGGAAAATCAAGGCAATGCTTGCACAGTTGATTCGTTCCTTGCGAATGCTGTTCATCGGAGTTAAGACGCCTGTTGCCAAGGCTGCGTTGCAAATTCTCGACGCACTAGAACCAGTGCTTGCTGCTGTATAAAAGCTAGTAAACGCCATGGCATCATCAACTTCAAGGTTGTCACTACAGGAAAGGATAAGCGGTTCCGTAATATTCCAGTGGAACGCACGAGGTCTACGGGGTCGCCCGGGGGATTTTAAACAAAGAGTGCTCAAGCATCGGTTTCCAGTTATTGTAATATGCGAGCCGAATATGACATCGCCATTTAGACTCTCTGGATATGAACAATTCGCGTCTGGGACAAGTGGAAATACTAGCAAAGTTTTACTATGTGTGCGATGTGACCTCACGTATTCGCTAAACCAAGTTCCGGTGCGTAACAGCAACGAGTATGTCTCATAACACTGAAGCTAAAGCGCCGGATAATCTCGGTCATCGGTGGCTATGTTCCACCAAGGGGAAGATTTGACTCTGGACACCGGAAACTTGTTCTTGACTCTCACCAACGACCTCATATTATTGTAGGCGATTTCAACGCGCACCACCATCTTTGGGGTAGTAGGATCACAAATCTTCGAGGAAGACAACTTCTTAACTTCACAAGCAGCAATGATCTTGACATCCTGAACGATGGCTCACCAACATTTCTTCGTGGCACAACATACAGCAGCTGTCTCAACTTAGCTATCGATTCACGATGCCTTTCGTCTTCTGCTGCCTGGTGCACAGATGCTGAAACGTATGACAGTGATCACCTACCTACTTATGTACAATTGAGATGGTTTACAAGACTTCCAAGTTCTCATACGCGACGCATTGACTAGTATACTTTTCAGAACAAGCTAGAAGAATCCTGCGACTGTGTCATTTCACCGAAAGAGATTGAAGAGCGCATTAGAGCAGCAATGCACGCAACAACACGCATCATCCAAACATCAAATTCAAGAACATCCGTTGACGTTATATATGAAGAGCTGCGGGCAGGCCGATGCCGCGCCGAGAGGAAATACAGGCGAACTAAATTGATATCAGACTTGAGGACGGCACGTCGTGTGCAAAAGAAAATTTAAAGATACTTAGACAAGCTCGAGAGACAACGTTGGAGGTCCTTTTGCACCAGTCTGGACCCAATAAAACCGTTGTGCACAATATGGCCTGCTGTACGAGCACTACCATCTCCTCTACAACAGCTACGTCCCTTCCGAGCTTTGGCTATCATCCAGACGCGCAGTGAGAAGGAAATCGCGGAAGATCTCTGCATACACCTCTCTGTATCTACAACATCGGTAGCTCCAGTGCTCAGGTGTGCTCCTCCAACAATGGACGATCGTCTCGACCTCCCATTCACGCTGCAAGAGCTATGTGCAGCGATTTCCTCTTCAAGACGCTCAAGTGCGTCTGGTTCTGATGGCATTACCTATTCTACATTGCGCCATCTAGGCCCTCGAGCGACTGAAGAGCTCCTGGCTTTTTACAATCTCTCTTGGTCCGCGGGAACTGTGCCTGCACACGAGAAGACAAGCGAAATCGCAGCATAAATGAAACCAGGCAAGACACCCCATACTATGCTTTCCTACAGACCTGTGGCACTTGCCAGTTGCATAGGTGAAACCATGGAACGCATGGTTTTCACGCGCCTGGAGGGGTTTTTGGAGTAGCGTAATATATATCCAGACGCAATGACAGGTTTCCGAAAGGGGTGGTCGTCAATCGACAGCGCCATTGACCTAGTAACAACTGCTGAACATCAGAAACGCCGCTGCCTTTTCGATATCAAGGGTGCTTTTGACAACGTTCTACATGATACAATTTTAAATGCCCTAGAAGAATGTAGCGTCGGGGGACGTATGCATCAATGGATAGCCAGCTATCTTCAAGAGAGAACGATATTTATGACAACTCCAGACGGTGAAACAAAGAACCACCCCGTCTATCGTCTGGCTAGGTGGAAGGGGCAGAGGCTTAATCGCAGGCTGCGTAAACAGATTACCGAGCTGAATGTGTTGGGAGTGCCAATGTGCACCAGCACCGACCGACTTCTCCAGCTGGGAATTCATAATACCTTGAATGAGATATCTGAGGCTCAGGAGAGGACGCAGATGGTGTGTCTCTCTACGACTAGCACGGGTCGGCATATTCTGAGAGAAGATTTCGCAGCTTCATGTCGGTATTCCCGTGAAGATCCGTAATCGGTATCACGTCAAGCCTGTTCCCAGGAACATGCATCCGGAGCGAAATGTTGGTAGAAGAAAGGCCAGGGGAGCTTGCTTACTGAGACTCATTCGGGATGAGAATCAGAAGGTTGGCTTCGTCGATGCTTCTTTTTATGAGGAGAGAAAGGTGTTTACCATAGTTGTCGTGGACAATGAGGGCAGTCTCGTTAACGCTGCTACCGTTCGGACTGATAGGCCAGAGGTCGCGGAGCAAGCGGCTGTTGCGCTCGCCGTGGTTGACAGGCGCAGGCCTTTTGTATATAGCGATTCAAAGTCGGCCGTTAGGGCCTTTGAGAAGGGCTCGGTGGCTAAGGTTGCTTTTAAAATCATGCAGACATGTGAGATCTCTCAACACTACTTATGTCGGTTCCCTGCTCACCTTGGGATGATCGAGAAAGCCCCTCCGAATCTCAATGAGTCCGCTCATGAGGCAGCGCGAGATCTTACCCTCCGCTCTGCCCCGCGCAACGGCGTGGCGGTACTCCCCGAGAACAGAGATTCCCCTTCCACATACAATGAAATCACGAAGTATTACCTTCTTAATCGCAGGGTTTACAATGTGCCGCATCCTAAACTAAACAGGGCTCAGGCACTTCATTACGCTTACTACAGACTGGTACTTGTCCTTGCCCACGGAGACTCAACATGTTTTATCCAGAGACGTATGCAGAGCCCTATTGCCAAGATTGTGGTGCTTTAGCCACGCTCGAACATATGCTCTGGTCTTGCGAAAGAATTGAAGACTTGGCGATCAAGGATGCGTCCAGGTGGGAGGCTTCACTTCGCAGCCCGGACCTGGATGAACATTCTGGGCTGTCCAGCAGGCTCACAACGTGGTCGTGAGGCTTGGCCTTCCGGTCCCGACGTGGGAGCGGCCCGCTTAGTGATTAATTATCACTACTTGCAGGACCGAATAAAGTTTTCCTTCCTTCCTTCCTTCTATCGTGGAGTGCCTCAAGCAGGTGTATTGAGCCCAACCTTATATAATATCGTTCTCATTGAACACGCAGGCACAGTCTTGGTCTCTGTGTACGCAGATGACATCTGTATATGGACCACGAGCATAACGCGCTTGCAAGTGCAAACGAAGCGGCAGCGCGCGGTGTCAATAACGTCGACATACCTAAACAGTCGCGGACTGTAGCTCTCACCGGAAAAACGGGCAACCATGGCATTTACACGGAAGTCAATGGCCTGCTACCCCGTTATGATTGATGGGAAGAATATACCTTCAGTAACCAACTACAAGTTTCTCAGAGTCATCATCGACCGTGACTTATCTTGCTCGAAGCACCTCTCTGGATTAAGAAAAAAGCTGGACAGCTTTACTCAGATAATTCGACATATGTCTGAAAAATCATGGAGGCCATCCAAGTCATCTCTTCTGCAGCTCTACCAGGCACTTTTTGTTGGCTACTTCCGCTACAGTGCACCTGTACTTTCTCGGGTTAGTACAACTGCTGTACGCGCACTTGAAAGTGCTACGGCTCGCGCACTGAGAATTTGCCTACGACTTTTAGTAAAGCAATGAAGGGGGCTAGTTGGTGAACGTTCATGGTTATATGCGCTCAGTTTTACAAACACGATATTAAGGAAGGACAGGACGTGGACGGACGAAGCGCAATAGAGGCGTCTTGCCGTTCTTTCGGTAGGGGCGACGTTTCCGAGTAGACCAGCCAACACAGGTGAAGACAGACCGTTGTTCAGGGCGTACGTGAGAGTGCGAGTTCTGTGCCTGGCCTTCGCAATGTTGTCGACGAAATATAAAGTACGTGGGAGCGGAGGAAGGTTAGGGATGTAGAAGCCCGATGTACTCGAAATAACATTTAGTAAAGCAATGAAGGGGGCTAGTTGGTGAACGTTCATGGTTATATGCGCTCAGTTTTACAAACACGATATTAAGGAAGGACAGGACGTGGACGGACAAAGCGCTTCGTCCGTCCACGTCCTGTCCTTCCTTAATATCGTGTTTGTAAAACTGAGCGCATATAACCATGAACATGAATTGCCTACGACTACTACGATGTGCGTCTACTTGGGGCACTATTGCAGAGGCACGTGCGTGCCCAGCCAAAGCCACCTAGAAAAAAATGTAAGGCCTCCGCACGCCGGTGTGACGTCACGCTAGTCGGATGGGCCGGACAGTCGACGCCGTCGGCGTCTCCGCGCCTAGGTTCGTTGCGCTTGCAGTGTGTCTCTTTGCGCGTCGCGGATACTATGGCATGAAAATTAGTGCTGTCCTAAAAGTGACAGCAACCTATAAATTCAGATGCTTCGTTTCCAAAGCAAGCCACGTATAGCTGACGCGAAAAACAAGGGGGAGCCGCTGGTTCACCGCAGTCAACACCACCATAGAAAGCAGCATTCTTTCATACCTTCCTTAGATTACTTTATTAGCAACATTTTTGTTTTTTGCGTGTGTCGCAACACGACCTGCCTTATTGTGCTTGTGATGTTTGGTCGGGGCTAAGACAAGCAAACTGCATGCTGCTTATCACTCAACTTTAGACAGAACGAAAGAAAGAGGAAAACTGCATATTGAAGAAACAGAATATACTTTATTCACAAATGATAAGAACTGCATTCAGAAACAAACATTTTAAATATTCCATATACAATTATCATTCTCACTCTTGCATTGCTTAAAACAGTCCTCGCTAGACACACGAATATCGAGGTTAATTTTATTGTGAAAATTTTATCATTATAGGGTCAAGCACAACTAATTCTCAAATAGAATAAGCTTCCGTCTTCGTTGTACCATTTCTTATGGTTATTTTATTTCTACCCGCCTTGTTTGCAGGCCTTATTGGTCTTCATAAAATACTGAGATAATGGTGAAAAGTTAGTAAAAAACGAGAGGCCTACTCTCAGTCCTAAAGGAAAACATGCAATTAATGGATTGCGGTAGCATAGAGAGTTCGAATCATAAACAGGTAGCACAATACACTCAACATTTGAATTGGCCAAAATGCAGGGTTTAAATTTTGATAATGTAGGCAAACAAGTCCTAGCTACGCCACAGGTTTCTTTTTACAAGGGTTCTGTCAACACAAACATACGTAGATGTTCAACAAAACAGAGCTTCATGAATAAAAAATAAATAATGAGAAACATCTCAGGCCTTCAAGGTCTGCAATTTTCGGTCGTTCTTGGCGTTGCGTAATTTGTCGTTTTCTGTGCGGCACAAGTTGTTCAGCAGTGTATTCGCTGCAGCACTTACAACATGCCCCATTACCTCCTGTGCAGGATGACCAAATTCACACACATCGGCATCCTCAAAGTCATGAAGGGTAGCGAATACAAGGCCGACAAGAGTATATTTCTGCCTAGGAAGGCTGAAAAATCCTACGGCATATTCTGGTGTCCTGAGCTTGTCGAATATAATTTCAGTAAAGAGTACAGCATTAACTACAACTGCTCGTGGAAACTTCAGGCCACCCCTTGTCATCTTCGTGATTAATGCATTCTCAGGGTCATCTAGATCGACGTCTTGCATCACAAGGCTTTCACTGCAAGATGCGCATGTCAGCTTTTTTAGAGCTGCATGGGCACAATAGCCCGCAACATAGGTTAGTGCCGGTAGCCTTGACGTTTTTCTCTCAATGTCGGAGTCGGTCACAGTGACTTGAAACTGGCCGTTTCCTGAATGTACACTTGTCTCCAACGTGTTCGCGCTCGGTGGTAGTAGAATGTCCAAATTTGGCAGGTCCAGAACCTTCTGCAAACACAATTTGTTTTCAGATTCATATATCTGCCTTATAGAAACGTGGTAATTGGCACCAGACAATTGCCGGTACTTTCCAAAGCGATCCTCTAAGCTATCAGTTTGAAATTTGCCCAAAAGAACATACTCGAAATGAAGCTCTTTGAGACAGTATATGGCAAGTTCGTGCAAGGCATGGGTAGTGTGGCTGAAAGCTATGTGTGTTTCACGTGTCAAGCGGCCATTGTCATGTTCGAGGCTTCTCCAGTGATCAAGCCATTGAACTATTCTCTCTAAGAATTCTAGTTGAGGACATGGCGATGAAACTATTGGACCTTGCAATTGATCTCGCAACCGCTGTCCCTTTCTTGGCGTCTTGACGTTAACAATGTTCCACCAAGTCAAAATAGTGTCAACAAATATGAGAGGTTTCCTTTGCATGCTGGAACGTTGCAACACTGAGAGCAGCAACAGTGGATGAGTTAAAAATTTTTAAGGCCAGTTTAACGTTCTGCCGTTCAATATTTGAGGTGTTCAGTGCCTTCAAAGTGAGCGTTGGTGCTAGCTTCAAAAGCTCATGCTTTTCAGCTTCGTGCAGCTGACATAATACCTTGAAAGATGCTGTAAGTATCTTTGGTTCAGCCTCATCACTCTTCGGTTCAGGAAAGTACATGCATTGGCCAATGTTTCTTTGATTCAGCCAGTCATTTCTTACACACTTTAGTATGGGAACTGGGTCCACCACAAAAAACAGGGGTTGTGATGGGTCAGCAGGATGCTGGTAAACAATCCTGACACTTGCCGGCTTAGCGAAGTAGGACATGGTTTTTCTGTTTATGGAGTTATTGTCCGAGATCACTGCGATTATTCTAAAACCAGATGCCTCTAGATCAAGAAGAATCTTCCGAAGGAAGTCGTGCAGCGCCTTAGCATCGATTTGTGCCACAGGAAGGATGTGTACAACATCCTTGTTTGAAGAAAGCAGGCTCTGTATCATAAAGACGTGAGCAGTTTTTGCTGCACTCGATGAATTTACCGCAGCACCAGTAACCAACCCAGCCTTGTAATCAAAAAATGATTGAAGGTGAATCTCATCAATCATTAACGTTACAGTCTTTTCATGCTCTTTATATGTGCTTACAATACGCTTTGCATAGGAAAGAAAGCTACATTCTTGCTGCTCCGTTTCAGGGCGTACATCGTACGATGAACACAGTCTTCTGATCGTATCAGGATGCGGCATCTTAAGCTTCATCGAACTTCTCAGGAATCTATATGCATGAGGTGAAATTGTGAACAAAAGGCTAGCGAAAACCAATAAATCGGGGGGATATCGGCCAGCATCATTCAAAACGAGATCAACCTGACTCTTCAAGAATTTAAGCACTTCCAAATGCCATTCTTGCAACTCGCATGCGAAATGTTTTCCACTTACTCCCTCTAGCAATGTCGAAACCAATGTCAGTAGATGACGGGCCTTTTCAGAACGCTCAGTGCTGATTTCCTTACGTGTCTGTTCGATCATGTGTAACACACTTTTCAAATCTCTCAAGTCGCACAGCCTTTCAGGAACTAAAACATCACCACACTTCCTCACACTCGTTTCACCAAAAAATACTTCGACGCGCAGGTCTGTGGACACGATCACGGAAGTACGGACTGCAGGAGCAGATTGAAGTGACAAGTCCGAAAAGAAAACCTTGGAGCCCTTGTTCAAAACTGTCCAGAAGTCCGAACACTGAAAGCTTGGCAAGGCCTTCAGCAAGTCCGCAAAGCTACCAACCAGATTTTTGGCCTCCTCTTCTGCTTGGGTTTGCTGAGAAAGCATTATTGCTTTTTGCAAATATGTGGCTTCCAAGCGCGCTCTTTTGGCAGCCGGCGCTTCTCGAACGCACACTTGCGGACGCGATAAATAGGCAGGGCAACTGGGAAACAAGCTCGGAACTGCAGTTTTCTTCAGACGGATGTTTTTCATGGCAACTTCGACCACTTTTCCTGTCTTTACGTCCGTGTAAGATGTCGTCTTCAAGTAATCCGATGGCAAGAAAGGCTTTTCCCAGAGCTGAAATAAAAAAAACAAGCCGTTACAGGTATGAAGCTCGACGAAAATGTTGAATTTACAAGCGCGTCGACAGGTGCAGAGACCCATCTATCGTGCACGCGTGCACGAATGCATTGCGCACTATGCTGACGAAACCTATTCGTCTGGAAACCCAGAATAACAATAGAGAGAAGAAATACTTACCACTTTGTACTTCGTTGGCGAGAAGTCCTTCCGAGGAGCTGCTCTCGTCCATGCTTCCCGGGTGGCTCGGTCAGATGGGAACTTGTGCACTCGGACACTTTGTCCTCCGTCATAATTGGACTTGCAGTCTGGTGCGCAACGACAGCCAGGCATCGTTACGCTTCCGTGTACGACGAACCACGCACAATCAAAGAAAAGCAATCGCGTTTACGGTGCCCCACCAAAGCCACCAAGCAAATGCTCCACGCGTTGCCGCTCTAGCGTTGCAGCCATGGAGAAAATTTGTTTTCAGAGCGCACGCCGCGTTCTAGAAACGCAGCGCTCCCCCATCCACCGCTACCATCCGACTCTGGTGACGTATTGACAGGGGAGAGGAGGTGATGCGGTGGCCGTACATTTTTTTCTAGGTGGCTTTGGCCCAGCTCGAGTTTATCTGCAACATGAGCCATTGCGAGTGCATCTAAGGCTACTGACTAGACACAGGAATCATCCACTCACGAACGTCACAAGCGTACGGCCTGTGTCCGCCTACTCACAAGCCGTGTTGTCGCAGCAAGATTTATTGCTGTCGGACTTCCAACTGTATGACATACCTGAAGTTCCACTCTGGACGATGGCAAAGCCAACGGTGAGACTCTCAATCCCTGGAATAACAAAGAAGTCGAAGATGCCGCTTGCTGGGCTCAAGCATTTCGCGCTATCATACATTGCTTACATGTATGGATATTACGAACATGTTTTTACAGATGGTTCTGTGACACAGACCTCCTCCGCGGCGGCCTACACGGTGCCAGGAAAGGGGAGCGCACAACGGTTCAAGATAGGTCACAGGACGTCGTCTACAGCAGCTGAGTTGACCGGAGTTCGAGAAGCAGCTCGCTGCATACTGCAACAGAGTCTCGAGAAGTGGACAGTGTTCTGTAACTCAAAACCAGCACGGCAACTCATCAGCAATTATATGAGTGACAGAACCGCATATGAGCAAAACGTGAACAAGGTGAATGCAGGAGCCAACGTTTCGACAAGTGGACTTGTCTTCTTCAAAGCTTAATTGTTTCAACCGCATATATTCATCTGGTTTATGACATCACGTCTCTGCTTCCTGAGGCGTCTCATTCCGGGCATACCATTGTGCTGCAGCGATTCCTGGCCATTGTGGAATAGCTGGAAACGAACACGCTGACGCAGAAGCAAAAAAGGCCCACACTGACGGAACTATTATAAAAATTCATTTTTCTTGGTATGACATTAACGCCTTGCTCGATACCTCGCTTAAAGCTCTACGACGCGACATTGGGACAACCCCGAACATCGACAAGAGCGCCTCCACAGACTTGACGCTGGATTACAATTCCGGCTTCCACTTCGGTTGAGGAGAAGCCAGGAAACACTCATTCATCGATTACGGCTAGGTGTGACATACACCAACCGATAGCTTCACAAGATTGGACAAACACGGGACCCTGAATGTAGCATCTGTCACACTCTCGAGACAATAGCTCACGTACTTTACGTGTGCCCTCAATATGCGGCCGAACGACGAACACTCAAAACTACAGTTGACAGCTTGGACTCCCGCCCCTTTTCAGAAGAAAAGCTTTTGGGCGCGTGGAGGACTGTTCACTGTGGCCAACGTGCCATAAAATCACTTTTGAACTTTGTAAGTGAGAGTGGTTTAGACGATCGCCTCTAGAAGCTGTGAGACGTGCGGTTAGTGCGAAATGTGTTTGCGCAATAACTTTTTGTGACAAGATTACTTTTTGTATGCACAAGATTGCTCTTACGTGTATTTCGTCTACAGTGCGCATCCGCATATAGGACAACGTGTATATAGTATCTCATTGTACCATAACATAATCACCCGCCACCTACCTTTTCCTGTATTTCCCACTTCCCCTTTCCCTAGTGAGTAGTAGCAGGCTAAAGGCGCTCTCTCCAGGCCGACCTCTCCTCCTTTCTCTTCATTAAAATCTACTCCACCTCCTTGCCGCTCCTTTTGACGTCCCTTCGACACGAGCACTGCTTCACCAAGCAACCCATTTTTCCGTGCCAGACAACATTCTATATCGCCGCAACTACGTGCCCGACGGTCTGAAATGGCTCCTTGCTATACCTAGTCATATGCGCTCTCACATCTGCGCGTCTTTCCACGCTGATCCCCTAAGCGCTCATGCCGATGTCCTAAAAACTTACACAAGATTGCGTCAGCGCTATTATTGGCGAAGCATGTACAAAATTGTGCAAAAGTGCATTTAGGCTTGTACTACATGCCAACAAGACAAGACACCTACCCAGCGTTCCATAGGACAGTTGCAGCCGCTACCGTGCCCGTCTCGTCCGTTCGACCGCGTCCGCATCGACCTCTACGACCCGCTTCCATTCATTGGATGTGGAAATGCGTGGAATATTGCCAGCGTAGATCACCTTACTCGCTACGCTGAGACTGCAGCTGTGCCGGCAGTGACCCCCCGTGACGTTGGTTTTTTTCATACTTCGTATGTTTGTTCTTCGCCACGGTGCTCCACGAGAACCAGTGAGTGATAGGGGCTGTGTGTTCCTGTCGGAGGGCATCCAAGCCCTCCTCGCCGAGTGCAGGATCATCATCATGATCCGCAGCCTGGTTACGCCCATTGCAGAACAAAGGCCTCTCCCATACTTCTCCAACTACCCTGGTCATGTACTAATTGTGACCATGTTGTTCCTGCAAACATCTTAACCTCATCCACCCACCTAACTTTCTGCCGGCCCCTGCTACGCTTCCCTTCCCTTGGAATCCAGTCCGTAACCCTTAATGACCATCGGTTATCTTCCCTCCTCATTACATGCCCTGCCCATGCCCATTTCTTTTTCTTGATTTCAACTAAGATGTGATTAACTCGCGTTTTTTCCCTCACCCAATCGGCTCTTTTCTTATCGCTCAACGTTACACCCATAATTCTTCTTTCCATAGCTCGTTGCGTCGTCCTCTTTAAGTGCAGGCCCTATACACTTTCTTCTTTAGGAAGAATGGCAACCTGTTGTTAATGATTTGAGAATGCCTGCCCAAACGCACCCTAGCCCATTCTTACTCATCTGATTATTTCAGTGCCATGATCCGGATTCGCGGTCACTACCTGCCCTAAGTAGATGTATTCCCTTACCACTTCCAGTGCCTCGCTTCCTATCGTAAACTGCTGTTCTCTTATGAGACTGTTAAACATCACTTTAGTTTTCTGCAGACTAATTTTTAGACCCACCCTTCTGCTTTGCCTCTCCAGGTCAGTGAGTACGCATGGCAATTGGTCCCCTGAGTTACTAAGCAAGGCAATATCATCAGCGAATCGCAAGCTACAAATGATTTCTCCATTAACTCTTATCCCCAATTCTTCCCAGTCCAGGTCTCTGAATATATCCTGTAAACACACTGTGAATAACATTGGAGAGATCGTATCTCCCTGCCTGACGCCTTTCTTGCAGGATAATCCACCGCAAGTCGACCGCGTACCATGCCCAAACCAATGGTCTGACCGAGCGGTTCAATGGCACACTTGGCGACATGTTGCGGATATATATTTCATCCGACCACTCAAACTTGGACACCGTACTCCCCTTTGTTACGTTCGCATACAATACCACGACGCAAGCGACCACCGGCTTTGCCCCCCTTTTTCCTTGTGTTTAGCCATGAACCTTCATGCCCATTGGACACCATACTGCCGTACCAACCTAACGCTACAGAGTATACTCCGCTTTCCGAAGTCGCCAAATATGCTGAAGATTGCCGTCAGCTAGCACGTGCCCTGACTAGTGATACTCAGGAACGTCAAAAGACAAGACATGGCCGTACTCATCAACCACCACACAACTTTGCTCCTGGTTCGCTTTTGTGGCTTTGGATACCAGCCCACATTCCTGGCCTTTCTTCCAAACTCCTGGCCCGTTATTTACGGTCCATACCGTATCATTGAGGCCACTTCTCCGGTCAACTACATCGTCGAGCTGCTCACGGTGTCACCAGACCTGCGTCGTCGTGGGCGAGAGAAAGTAAATGTCAACCACCTGAAACCGTATTACGACCCGCTCATCCTCTCCGCGCCCTGAGTCGCCAGGATGGCTACGCTTCGCTCCCGGGGCATTGTAATGAAGCAGACGCGCCCCTGTGTATGTGCCGACTGAAGAGGAAGATGAAGGGCCGTGCCATGATCGCGAGCGAGTACCGTGCTACGGACAGCCCTTGCAGTGCCTTGATATACCTAGCGTTCCACAACGTTGTGAACGACAGTAAAACTCGTCGCATATAGATATTTTTGCTGCGATATATATCCAAGATTTTTTTTTCTGCTAACCTGCCTCCTGTTTCATTATCGCCGATTTTCACCTTGAAGACATCGATCAACTTCAAGCAGAAAGAACGAACTTTACTGACGCACTTCACAAGAAACATTGTGGGGGGTGGGTGTAATTAACAGAACTAGACTGAAGGCAGAACTTCCTGAATGCGTGAAATTATATCAGTAGAACTTCCCGTTTTCGCCACAGCTGAATTGCGCACACATTGTCTAAAGAACAACTACAAAGACGAACCTAAATAAATTATTACTATTACAAAAGAAAGTACTACGAGTTGTTGCAAACACGGGCCGTGATCTACAGGCAAAATAACAATTTCATTTTGACCTACCTATTTGGAATAATAATATCTACGAATATTGTCTATATCAAAATTTTTGCCTCACCATTAAAGCAATTATTTTTTCTTATAAGAAAGTATGCAATGACGGCAGTGGCACGCGACTGAACAGCACCACCACAGGCAAAACATATCCGACGATCATCTGAATTGCGCTACGGCTGAGACCACGCTCCGAGTTGCATATAGAAGATCGGAAGATGCAGCCATTCTGGTAGAGGCATCTGTGGAGGAGGGAAACTCGGCGATCAAGATCGGGCAACTGCTTCTAAGTTCGTGAGAAGTGCAGTCACTGACCGCGGATCACGGGCTCGAGGAATTGCTAGAGAGACTTCCTCTTAGATGATGCTGCGGAGCATAGGTATGAATAGAGGTGGCGGTGGCGGTGGTGAAAGCTTTTATGACAGTGACAGTGATGACAATGATGTTTATTTGCATTAGTACATCAGTACATGACGCAAGGGGCATGCGGCAAAAGCTGCCATATGGACAGCTTGGCGACGTCATTTCCCCCTAGGTGTCCTGGAGCCCAGACAACATGTTTTGTATGCGGAGTTGATTTCTTCATGCTCCAGCGCAATATTTTTTCTCCCAGAACTGTGACCCATCCGGCCTCGTAGTTGTAGCACGTCCTTCGCGAGTCCGTAATGATATCTTCGGAAGAGGAGTTGCAACCAGCCAGGCCCACGCCCACTTCCTCCGCCTCTGTAGGCCCATGATCTCTGAAGGAGCTCCACTTGTCGTTGTTGGTGAACTACTACAGCCATGTACCACGCCCTTCGGTTTGGGCCAGCAGTGTCAACGTAGTATACGTCATCTTGCTCGCATAATGGCGCTCGATCGCACGCTTTCCAGCCGCTCTTCGGCCCTCAAGTTCTACTCTATCCATTTTCGAGTGGTAAGGTTGAACTAATGTGGCATGTCGCCATATTCTCGGTGCCCGCACACTCTCCGGCATATGTACGCCGTGTTGTCGGTGTAGCCTGTCAAGCAGTGCCTGGCCAGAGCATGTTTGGCCTAACCCTGTGTACCAATTTATGAAATGAGCTTCATTGAGTTCCTGGTAAGTGTTGACTGCCCCTAGTGTCGTAAGGTGAGTGTTCGAGGTAGGTAATGGAAGGTCAAGGGCTTTCTTGATCAGTTTTCGTATGGTGACGTCTAACGCGTCGTTTTCGTGTTTGCGCGGGAGAAGGCAGGGCACCGAGTAGAGTATTCTAGTAATGACCAAAGCATGTGGGGCCAATCGTAAGGCATCTTTGCTCTGTAATCCCCCCTTATTGGAGACGCGGCGTATCATACGGTCCACCTGGTCTCCACTCTTGCGGACTTTGTCCAGTGTTGTGTCCACCCGAAGTCGCTGATGGATGTATGATCCTATAATTCGTGTCTCCGGTGCCCCTTTGGTAGGTCCGGCAGAATGGGATAAGAAAATCATGGTGTTATCTTTAGGTGAGGTCCTAATGTGGAAAAACTCCGGTTTAGTAGGTGCACATAGGAGGCCACAGGATGCACCGTATGCGTCCACCAGGCTAGCCGCTGCAAGCAGGCTTTCCTCCTCCATATGGCCCGAAGTTTCCTCCGTTGCCCAGATTGTCATGTCACAGGCTCACAACGCGCGCTTTACCTAGCTGATATTGCTTAATTAAACGCTATGTTAACGTTGGTAAATATCAGCGGCGACTGTACTACGCCTTGTCGTGCACGCTTTGTGCACATCTGGTAGTGTCTATATTCATCGGTTTACAAACGAATCAGTGGCGCTCTGTCAGTAAGAAAGTGATTTTCTTAAGGTTTTGGGGCTACATTTTGTGGCAATGAGGTGTTTCAGCATGGCACTGCATTTCACATTGCCAAAAGCTCCTTTGAGATAGGAAGTATTACTCGATCATTGTGGCACAATGCTGTGGGTTCGAGGACCTCCCTGCGCAACTGCACTAGGACATATTGTACAGATTTATGTGGTCTGAAGGCAAACATGATGGCCACGACGACCTCCTTTCTTTCCAGGGACTGCGATAGGCGATCCCTCCCCATTGGATCCATGAGTCTCATATAACATTACGGATTCGGGTGGCGCGCGCCGTAATTACGAGGCTGGTTGAGTGACCCTATTGGCCGAGCGAATACTGCGAAACTGCAGCAAGGATGTCGATCCCACCACCCGCTGTTTAATTTGGACTCCTGGCCATTAGGGCCCTCAAGAGAGTGAAGCTGCTGATGCGGCAGCCCGAGCACTCACTCACCGGGCTTTGGCCCCGGAAGTCCTGGAACAAGAAAACGGAATTCTCTTAACCTTCAAAAACATTTCAGCCTAATATAAGGATAGCCATCACCGGTACCGACGCAAACGAACGCGTTCTACTTCGCTTATACACCAACACAATGCTGTGCCAGGCAGTAATGAAACATTTTGATCCTGTGATCACTGGCAGGTGTCAACACTGTGGCGAGGTGGCTGACACTTATCACATGGTATGGGCCTGCCAGCACGATTCAGCTCTCACCCCCCACCCCAACCCTACCTGAGAGGACAGGGAGGTGGCCCTCCTTGGCTGCTCATACCTTCCGACCCAAAAGGCCTTGGTCAAAAGGGCCAGGCTGGCGGCTTCGACCAATGGGGTCCCGGACTAGGGACTCCACCTAGAATGTAGGCTCCTTCGCGAGTCCATACCTCTCTTTTCTAATAAATGCTTTCCGCCACCACCCGCGTATGAAGACAAAAGATAGGACTGAAATGGTCCGTGTTGATGGGTTTGCCTGATTTTGGAATCAAGATGATAGAGGCCATTTTCCGCTCTATTGCAAGGGGAGTTTCCCCTCGCCAGATGGAGGTGATGTATTCGAGGAGGTGTATGTATACGGTGACACCTCTGGCACGACGAAACCATAGACAGCTTGCTAACGACCTCTGCGTTAATAAGCTCCTAGGATTAGCAAAAGCATAGCTCCCAAGGCTTTCCTTACTTCTTCCGGTGATTCCACAAGTAACGCCTGAAGAAGTAAAGAAAGCCTTGGGAGTTATGCAAAGGGGGAAGGCATCTGGGGAGGATCAGGTAACAACAGATTTTCTGTAGGTTGGTGGGCAGATTGTTCTAGAAAAAACTGGCCACCCTGTACACGCAATGCCGCATGACCTCGAGCGTACCAGAATTTTGGAAGAACGCCAACATAATCCTAATCTATATGAAAGGGGACGCCAAAGACTTGAAAAATTACAGACCGATCAGCCTACTGTCCGTTGCCTACAAAGTATTTACTACGGTAATCGCAAATAGAATCAGGAACACCTTAGAGTTCTGCCAAGCAAAGAATCAGGCAGGATTCCGTAAAGGCTACTCAACAATAGATCACATTTACACTATGAATCAGGTGATAGAGAAATCTGTGGAATATAAGCAACCTTTATATATAGCTTTCATTGATTACGAGAAAGCGTTTGATTCAGTCGAAACCTCAGCAGTCATGGAGGCGCATTACGGAATCAGGGTGTAGGTGAGCCGTATGTAAAAAAACTGAAAGATATCTATAGCGGCTCCACAACCACCATAGTCCAAAGCAACAAAATCCCAATAAAGAAAGGCGTCAGGCAGGGAGATACGATCGCTCGAATGCTATTCACAGTGTGTTTACAGGAGGTATTCAGAGACCTGGATTGGGAAGAATTGGGGTTAAGAGTTAATGAAGAATACCTTAGTAACTTGAGATTCGCTGATGATATTGTCTTGCTTAGTAACTCAGGGGCCCAATTGCAAGGCATGCTCACTGACCTGGACAGGTAAAGCAGAAGGGTAGGTCTAAAAATTAATCTGCAGAAAACTAAAGTAATGTTTAGCAGTCTCCGCAGAAAACAGCAGTTTACGATAGGTCGCGAGGTACTGGAAGTGGCAAGGGAATACATCTACTTACAGCAGGTAGTGACCGCGGATCCGGATCATGAGACTGAAATAATCAGAAAAATAAGGATGGGCTGACGTGCGTTTGGAGGGCATTCTCAGATCATGAACAGCAGGTTGCCATTATCCCTCAAGAGAAAAATGTATAACAGCTGTGTCTTACCAGTACTGACGTGCGGGACAGAAACCTGGAGGCTTACGAAAAGGATTCTGCTTAAATTGTGGACGAGGCAACGAGCTATGGAAAAAAATGATAGGTGTAACGTTAAGGGATAAGCAAAGAGCAGATTGGGTGAGGGAACAAACACGAGTTAATTGCATCTTAGTTGAAATCAAGAAAAAGAAATGGGCATGGGCCGGACATGTAATGAGGAGGGAAGATAACCGATGGTAAATAAGCGTTACGGACTGAATTCCAAGGGAAGGGACGCGTAGCAGGGGGCGGCCTAAAGTTGGGTGGGCGAATGAGATTAAGAAGTTTGCAGGGACGACATGGCCACAATTTGTACATGACCGGAGTAGCTGGAGAAGTATGGGAGAGGCCTTTGCTCTGCAGTGGGCTTTACCAGGCTGCTGCGGCTGATGATGATGATAATGGCGATTATTATTATTATTATTATTATTATTATTATTATTATTATTATTATTATTATTATTATTATTATTATTACGACGACGACGACGATGATGATGATGATGATGATGATGATGATGATGATGATGATGATGATCAGCAAAAGCGGAGGGCTGTAGTCGTCTGCGATGGTGAGGCTTGATATGGTATTGTCTGGAGCAGGAGAGTGTTTGGTTTGGAAGCGTTGCCTGCGCATCTCATCGTAACTTTAGCGAAGGTTAATTACTTTCGCGACGGCGCGACGATTCTTCGATAGCAACATTTGGAACGCGTCGTGTTCAGTACCCTCCATGATATGCTTGGTTTTATTCTCTTCGGACATAGACATTTGCACAACCCAACGATGTCTTCTATATAACTTCTTAAAATTTCACGGACCTGCTGGAATCTTGTGGGCAAGCGATGCTCTTCGCGAAGCTGTCGTGCGGCTAAGCGACCGAAAACATGGGTGAACCTGGTTTTAAAGACGGCCCATGTAGTATTGTGGGCATCACGGTTAAGAAACCATGTCTTGACCACATCCGATAGCTAGAAGTGGTGTTCCTCAGCTTTGTATTGCCGTCCTATTCATTACGGGCACTCACTCCCTCGTAGGAGGAGATCCAATCTTCAACCCCTTTGTCGTCTGTTCAGGTGAAGATGGGGGGATCTCACAAGCCACCAGAGCGAGTGAGGCCGGTGGAGGAGCGGTACTTGCGTCGTCAGGCATGAAGAAGGGACTTCTGAGTTTCGCATTTGATGATGTCCAGCACATCTACCACCTGAAATGAGGTTTATTGCGACAGGACGCGGGCGAACAGGCATCAGTGGGAGATGTTCAGCCAAGCACAGCAGCGACGAGCTCACGCATGTGGCGATACCACTAAGGCACCGGTCACTCTTCTTCGCTACATACCTTAAAGTCATCCATATACACTCCTTCACGGCTTTTAAATATTGTCTAAAATGTTTCTTTCCACCCCGTAGAAAGTTTAAAAGACTACTCTCTGTAAATCTGTGCTGCTTGAAAAAGTGTACTGAATTAAATTCTTTATTTTCATTTTTAAAGGCAAAACAGTGATACGTTGTATCATGGTATGTTTCTACCGTTTCCTTATGGGTTGCGCTTGTGAAACATTTTTCGCGAAACTGTATCTTGTCTATACTATATGTCGGTTGTCCTCATGTGTTGGGCCTGCCACCTTGTCGATCTGGTGAAATCATCAGCTTTCAGCGGCCACTCTCACCTTATGCAAGGAAAATAAACTGGTTTCATTTGATTTGATTTGAAGGGGCGCAACAAAAGAAACATATTGATACGCGTATAGAATGTTTCCCGTGAATGTTTTTTCATGAGCCGACCTCTAATATAATTTTATCGCTCAATGTAAGAGGCGTTATTTTTTGCATCCGAAGCTTGTGGAACTTTTATTATTTCTTTAGCTATTTAAGATATACTACCGTGCGAGGACGAAGCAGGGACGCCTACAAGCTACTAACATGGTGCGCCGCAAAATGCAAAGGCGTGCGAAAAAAAGATAAAATGATAACCTTAGGGAAAACACAAGTTTAGTAAGATGCTAAAACACAGCATCAATATAAAAGATGGTTCAAGAGACGCTTTCAAATGTTTTCGCATTATCAATCATTAGCGTATTTTCAGGCAACGCCTTCCATTGTGCAATGTCACGAGGGAAAAACGAATGCTGGGCTGCACTCTTTCGTTGTGTTCTTATCTAGCTCTACATTAGCACGGCTTTCATCTGTTTTATATGTTTTCGCCGAACTCTCGGTAACCAAGCTGCATGCACGACGCGAGTAACATTTTACATTCGGGAAGGCACGGGAGCACCAGCGCTGAAACCTTCCCCGAGCCACGTGTAAATATCTCTCGCGTTTGATATAATTTCGAAAGTTGCCGACTCTGCTCGCCGATATTGGTGTGCTTAGGTTGTTTTTTTTTTTGATGGGCTCAGTTCAGCCAATAAAGAGTTGAATTCGTAACTCAGCTTTGTTACCGCGTCGTTTTCCCTCGTCACTACAACGTGACAATAAGCACTTGAAAGTACATATTGAAATACCATGAACAGCAACGGAATTTATTTTCTCGCCATTCGCAGATGTCTTTCGCCATGAGTCGTGTGGTAAAGCTGTGCTGCGCTGAAGAATCTGGATGCGAAGAGGAAGCGATGCCCACAGAAAAATATCCTGAAGCAGGTACTTAGCTGTTTCAGTTAAACATATCTTGGAACTTTCCTGGAATATAGCGAATATGTCACATTTATAATATATTCTTGTAAACCTTCGAATCAAATACTGATAAGCCAGGATTCGCGCGATTAGAGACACAGTCAGCCACATCTGAGAAAGTCTGTTTTTTTTTAATCGGGGTTTCATAGATGCGACAAAGTTCGCGTACACGAGAAAAAATAACAACGCCAGCTGTAACAGCAGCCCGGAAATATATTTCCTGCAGCAATGAAAAATATATAATCATTTTACTGGCGCGGCCGACGCTGCCGAAGTTATAACATTACTCGCTGAACATTCGCTATAAACAACATATACAACTCAAAGCTTTGCGTAAGCTTACCTTGGAAAGATGATGGCCACGGCGTTTATTTCGCCTTGAAACTCTTCGCCTAGTTCCTCCTTCAAGCGTATATCTATCATTCAATATCTTTCGGTCGAAAAAGAAACATAAAGGATGTGGGGTTTTCCGAATTATCGACTCTCTACAAAAGCTAGAGTGTTGTGTTTTATGGAGTACACAGGACAGCTAGCGTCCTGTCCCGTGTGCTTTTCGCTGTCGTCCGATGCTATTTTCGCTCTAGTAAATGATGTCCCAGGTCTGTAATAAGCACCAACTAGCCCAACTGTCTTCTCTAATTCCTCCAAAAACAATTTCAGTGAGGACACATTCTCGCTAAACCCCAGTTTGAAAACACAACAGGATTTCAGTCTGTCGTATTTCGGGACGTTCTGTTGCCTGTAGTGTGAAGTCCTGTAGTTGGACGTTCTGTAGTTCTCGATCAATATTGCTACGCAACAGCCGCCACAGTGTGGCTGCATGAGGAGAAAGAAGACGACCTGGGCCCGCTTGATATAGCCTCGCCATTTTGGCCTTCCGTTAGCTTCCCTGTAAATATATTGTATATAACACTGGGCTCCAGCTACACGGAACATTAATTTGATGGCGGTGGACGTTCCCCGTACCCGTCATGGAGCTTCGCAACTTCGGCTCCTCATGGCGGCACTTCATCTACGCAACCGCCTCCGCCTGCAGCCCCGACCTACGTCGCCGTTTCCCCCCCCCCCCTCGGGATCCTGGTGTTTTCAACGGAGTCGGCAGTCTTGATGTTGACGACTGGCTCCGCTTATACGAAAGTGTCAGCACCAGTCACAGGTGGGATCCGACTATTATGCTTACGAATGTTCTTTTCTACCTCGACAGAGCTCCACTTGCATGGTTCCAGACTCACGAAGAGGAGATCTCGAGCTAGGATCTCTTCAAAGAGAAGCTCCGCGACCTCTTTGGCAATCCCTTCGCTCGCCAAGCCAATGCCACAAAAGCCCTTGCCACACATGTACAGACGTCTACCGAGCCCTAAGTGTCGTACATTCTCGACGTATTGGCCCTTTGTCTCAAGGCTGACCCGACCATTTCTGAGGACGATAAGGTTAATCACGTCCTCAAAGGCGTCGCTGACGACGTCTTCAATTTACTGGTGTTCACGAACGTCACCAGCATCGATACGATCCTCAAGGAATGCCGCCGTCTTGAGCATGCTAAAAGCCGCCGGGTATCCCAGCACATCACGAGACTTCCCAACACAGCTGCTACGTCATCCTGTGACGACCTCTTCCACCAGCCGTCGCGATGTGACAACCTTACCCGCATCATTCGTCGTGAGGTCGAAGCGGCACAACCGGTGGCCCCTTCATTCCCGTCACCTCATCATCTCCTTGATTCAGGCCGCCATCCGCCAAGAGTTGTCCAACTTCGGTCTGCAATCCATTCGTTCCATAGGCTCGGAATCTCCTTCTCCACGCACATCCCCACCGCGCTCTTCTTACTCCTCTTATGGACAGCGCAACCCCTCTGAATGGCGAACCCTGGACGACAAGCCGATCTGCTTTAACTGTCGACGCATAGGGCATGTCGCTCGCCACTGCCGCAGCCGCTGGACTTCTCCGATGCGCTATTCTCCTGATTACCACCGTCGCCCCTCTAGCGCGTCCTTTTGCTTCGCCCCTTCTATGCGCGCTCCATCATCTGACCCTACGACACCTTTGATACGACCCCGTTACTCCCCCTTGCCTTCTCCCTGCCGTCGTCGGTCTCGTTCGCCCCCGTCACGCCGTGCACATTCTCCGACCTATTCACCGCACCCCGACCGGAAAACTAGACAGTGCATCTACTGGAGGTTAAGCTGCAATGACGAAATTGGCACGAAATCGTCGCTTCACCTTACCCACGAACAGGAACCTTTTGGACGTTCTCGTCGACAATGTTCTTGCGTGCGCGTTGATTGACACCGGGGCGCATGTGTCCATTATGAGTGCCGCTCTTTGCCGTCGGCTCAAGAAAGTTCTGACGCCCGCCCCGAACCGAGTTGTACAAGTCGCCAAAGGAGGCACTGTCGCTATTGTTGGCATGTGGTCTGCCCGATTCACCATTGCTGAGAGACACACCGTCGTTCTCTTCACCGTCATCGAGCATTGCCCTCACGAACTCATTCTCGGTCTGGATTTCCTTGCCAATCATTCTGCCCTCATTGACTGTTCGGCCGGTTCACTTCGCCTTGACTTGCCTCTCCTTGTCGACTATGTAGACCTGCCTCCAAGCCGTTTGAGCTGCATGGATTTTATTCGCCTACCGCCTCAATCTGTGACACACGTCGACTAGTTGTCCTCACCAGCTTTACCTGACGGTAATTACGTGGTCGCACTAATTCCCGCAGTTATACTTACACATGGTGTTACCGTGCCGCACACTGTGCTGACAATTACTGGTAACCGCACCTGCCTTCCCCTTGTCAATTTCGCGCTAACAGCGCAAGTTCTGCCTCAGGGGATTTCATTGGCTATAATGAGCGCTCTGCAGGATGATGAGATCGAGCCATTCACAGTGGAAGATCGTCACAGCTCAGCCCACACCGTGACGTCATCGCACGGTACTGACGTCGACATTGAGAAGATGGTTTCCTCTGACCTTACACCTGTTCAAGCTGAAGCTCTTTGCCGCGTTATTCAACGCTATCGCGACATTTCTTACTTTGACAATCGACACTTAGGTCAAACTTCCATCGTGACCCATCGCATAAACTCTGGGGAGGCGAACCCTATTCACCGACGTCCATATCGTGTTTCTGCGTCCGAACGAGCTGTTATCCAGCAGGAAGTCAAAAAGATGCTTGCAAAGGACATTATCGAGCCTTCCTGCAGTCCCTGGGCTTCTCCCGTCGTACTTGTCAAAACGAAGGATGGCACATGGCGTTTTCGGTAGATTATCGCCACCTGAACAAAATCACAAAAAAGGACGTGCACTCTTTGCCACTTATTGATGACGTTCTAGACTGCCTGTACGGTGCCACCTATTTTTCTTCTATCGACTCACGGTGCGGCTACTGGCAGATATCTGTCGACGACATGGACCGAGAGAAGACTGCATTTATTAACCCTGACAGCCTTTCTCAGTTCAAGGTGATGCCTTTCGGCCTCTGTAACGTGCCCACCACCTTCGAATGACTGATGGACTCTTTGCTTCAGGGGTTCAAGTGGTCCACCTGTTAGTGCTATCTGGAGAACGTCATCGTTTATTCGCCTACATTTGACACGCATCTAGACCGTCTTTCAGCGATTCTTGACGTGTTCCACCACGCCGGTCTCCAGCTGAACTCGTCAAAATATCACTTCGGTCGCCGTCAAATCGCCGTCCTTGGACACCTCGTGGACGCCAGAGGCGTGCGATCTGATGCAGACAAAATTCGCGCCGTTACGAACTTTCCTGTTCCGAAGTCTACCAAGGTCATTTGCAGTTTCGTAGGGCTGTGCTCTTATTTCCGACGCCTTGTAAAGGATTGTGCTACAATCGTACATCCCCTTACCGACCTCTTGAAGAAAGATTCCCTATTTTCTTGAGGACCTGACCACGCCGCATCTTTTTCGCAGCTCAAAACTCTCCTTACCACGCCTCCAATTCTGGCCCACTTTGACCCGTCTGCCTCAACGGAAGTTCGAACTGATGCCAGTGGTCACGGCATAGGAGCAGTCTTAGCACAACGTCAGCATGGACATGATCGCGTTGTAGCCTATGCCAGCTGACTTCTATCACCCGCAGAGCGCAATTATTCAATCACAGAGCGCGACTGCCTCGCTCTTGTGTGGGCTGTTGCGAAATTTCGTCCATACTTGTACGGACGCCCCTTCTGTGTCATCACTGATCACCACGCGCTCTGCTGGCTGTCCTCGCTCAAGGACCCCACGGGACATGTCGCTCGCTGGGCGTGACGCCTGCAAGAATATACCTTCTCCGTGGTATATAAGACGGGACGCTTGCACCAGGGTGCCGATTGTTTGTCCCGTTACCCCGTCGACGAGCCGGCTGATGCGGACGCCATCGTTGGCGTTTCCTCTGCGTCCCAGTTGCTTGAAATCGGCAACGAGCAACGCCGGGATGCTTCATTACGAGACCTCATCGACCATCTGGAGTCAACGCCTGGCGACGCCTCTCTCCGGATGTTTCTCCTTAAGGAGGGGACATTATACCGCCGCGATCTCCATCCACACGGCCTTGACCTTCTGCTCGTAATTCCATCACAACTGACTGTTCTCCAACAACTTCACGACGCTCCCTTGGCTGGACACTTGGGCGTCTCGCGCACATACGACCGTGTACGCCGTCGATTTTTTTGGCCGGGTCTCGCCCGATCCGTGCCGAGCTACGTTGCCGCTTGCGAGCCCTGTCAGCGCCGGAAGAAGCCCTCCACAACTCTAGCTGGATGTCTCCAGCCGATCGACATCCCAGCGTAACCCTTTTTCCGTGTTGGTCTCGACCTTCTTAGACCGTTTCCTCTCTCGGGCTCCGGAAATAAATGGGTCGCCGTCGCTACTGATTATGCTACGCGGTACGCAATCACCAGAGCCCTCCCGACAAGTTGTGCTACCGACGTAGCTGAATTTCTGCTCTATGACATCACATTAGTGCATGGTGATCCGTGCCAATTACTCACTGACCGTGGCCGCAGGTTCCTGTCGGCAGTTGTCGAGGACATCCTCCCCTCCTGCTCGAGAAAGCACAAGTTCAGCATGTCCTACCACCCATAGACCAACGGCCTCACGGAGCGCCTCAACCGGACCATCACCGACATGCTTTCGAAGTACGTTGCGACCGACCACCACGACTGGGATCTTCACTTACCATATGTGAAGTTCGCGTATAATTCATCGCTATATGACCGAGAACCCGCGTTGCCCTAAGACACTTTGTTGCCCTCGGCCACACGTTCAGCCACTGAATACGCCCGCGATGCGATCGCACACGCCGACCACGTGCGCCAGCTCGCCCGCACCCGTCTCGAGGCCTCGCAGGAGCATCAGAGACGCCTCTATAATTGCCGCCATCGCGACGTGCATTTTACTCCGGCTTCTTTGGTGGTTCTCTGGTCACCCATTCGGCGTGTGGGCCTTTCCGAAAAGCTGTTGTCGCACTACACTGTCCCATACCGTGTGGTGCGACAAGTGACCGATGTCACGTATGAAGTTATCCCCGCCAACCTCTCAGCGTCATCGTCGGCTGCAAGTGACATTGTTCACGTGGCGGGATTAAACACACCATCACGTGGCGGGATTCAACCACACACGTTTCACCGTAGATGTGTAGATTAAGCACCGGGACGGGGCTTCTACTGCCGGGGGTGATGCTACGGAACAGCCGCCACAGTGTGGCTGCACTGAGGAGAAAGAAGACGGCGTGGGCCCGCTTGATATAGCGTCGCCATTTTGGCCTTCCGTTAGCTTCGCTTTAAATAAATTGTATAACATTGGGCTCCAGCTACGGGCAACAATATTTAATTAAAAATTGACACGGACCTCCTTACAGCTTTGTAAATTTGTTAGTGCAAAAATCATTAAAGAATACTCTTACGCCAGGTATTCCAGCTTGCCACCTGACCATCCCGAACTCAGTATCTTACCAGTGCACCACGCCGATTTTTTTTTCTTTCATGGTTTTTATTACAGTAGTATTTAACCAAACATTCACCAGTTTCGCATAGTCAGAGAATGGAGGGCACAACGAAAGTCACACAGAAAAGGCAGCGTTCATAATGTGGGTGGAAACGTTGGTTCCACGGGACTGTACATGTACATTTTGCTCATGTCAACAGTAAGAATCTCTGCCCGCATTCCTGTTTACATTTGTATGTTGACAGCCAAGGTGCGCTTTCGTTGCGCCACGTCATCTGGCGCCTCTCTAGAAGAGCAAAAGTGTTCTTACCATCGACAAGTAACATCGTGGAGTGCTAGAAGATCAATTTTGCTTTACGATATCCATATCAGTTTAGAAATTCGGAAATAGACAACGACGACTGGGAACACTGTTAGGTTTGTTACTGCTAATTTCTACAGATGTCTCTTACTCTTTACACTTTTGAGCGAGCATATAATTCGTGTGTTCAGTAAAAAATAGCTACATAAACTTTGGCGGTTGAGTGCTCATTTAGACAGCTTCGCGCTTTCCAAGGTAGCGCTGTGCCAGAATACTGTTACCCAAACGAGACAGTTTTTCCCGAAACTTTGTGGAACAACCCAAAACTTCTTTTCCGCTTCGCAAAAGCTTATGTAATATTTCGGGGAAATTAACTAATGTGTCACTGTAACGGCACATGTAAGTCCACAGGCCTGTGTGCCACATCTTACCAAATAAAACGAAAAGGATACGGAGCCATTCCCGTGGATGCTACGATAATGTTTAGTGGCCAATATTGAGGAGGCCTGTATGGCGTTCCTGGTACCTCGTTGTCACGGCACAATTACGACAATTGGCCACGTCGACATTAATACCGGTTTCGGTGCTATCAGCATTACCGGATTCAGAGAATGCACCATTGAATACCGCGCAGGAGAAAAGTACAGTGTACACCGCCGATGTGAGACTGACACAATTTTAAAGCGTCGTGACTGAAAGCGCTTCTGTTGGGGGCACCATAACTCTTTTTGCGATAGAAAGTGGCACATTTCTAACGCCACTGCAGAAAGTGTGTGTCGTCGGGACAGAGAGTCGCTGTTGAGACGTCCGAATCGCTGTCGCGATAGAAAATGGTTGTGGCGACTTAACAACCCTTGTAGTCACGACAAAACGTTTCTGTTGCGACTTTAGAACTCTTGTTCTTTGTGACAGAATTTTTCTGTTGCGACGTCAGAAATGTCTGTCGCAACTACAGAAACGTCAGGAACCTCTGTCGTACGACAGAAAATTCAGTAGCTGCGGTAGAAATTCCTGTTGTTTTTTTAAACTGCAACTATTAACAAAGGAAAATAAGTGCAAGTCTGTATCCCCTGGATGTTCTTTAGCCTACCCACCGCTTTAACATGCTGGCAACGCCTTTGCTGTCTTGCAAAGGTTCTAATATTAGCGCCTATGGCCAACACTTATTGCAGTTATCCTACCATCACGTTATTTTATTGGGTAAACAGGTGAGCCTTTGAAGCGTCAGATGAATAATAAAAATTATGGCAACAGTTTAGTTTTCCAATATTGGTATTACTGATGTGTTTTGCCTGTATATCTCGGTCGCAGTATATTTTAGTCATTGGTAAGGCCTCTGTAGCTCCCGTGCGCCCCTACTTTCTTTATGCACGCGCGCGCTCTTCGGGGATGGCTATGGGCCTGTGAACGAGCTGCCGCGTGCCCTTTTCTTTTTCGGTTTTACTGATGTGGAGAAAGCAAAGGCAAGCGCAAGCTATACAAAAACCGCTGCAGTGCAAATGCGCTAAAGCAGCTAGGGTTCGCTCCCGAGAGTGCGTGCACGCTATCGATGGGCTCGCAGTAGGCAAAAAAAAAGGCCTACTTAATTATGTTCATCACAAGAAAAACTAATCCTGCGATATTTTTATACATCAAGCGGTCTAGCACCACATTTCTTTTTCATTTATTTAAAGCGTAAAGTGGAACATTTTCTACCCTTTAAAAAAAAGTTGATCGGTGTATTTCAACGAATCATTGTGCACATCTGAATTGGTGGCTCGTACAACCTTGGAGATATAACAAATAAGCGCAGCCAACGGCAGATTAGTAAAAAGAAATAACAAGCTCTTCAGAGTGACAGTTTCACTATTGTAAATTTCTCTTATTGCTATTACACGCCTACATAATTCCAATTTTACTTCTGTAGCATACCATTGTCCTTCCTTCAGGAAAACTTCAAAACTCTTCGACTAATAGGTCTGAGAAAAACAGGTGGAATTGTGAAGAATTCAAAACAAAAATAAAAGCTCGAAATAGGTTTTTAAAGATATTGTGCTTTATAGACAAACTAACTACAACTGACACCACATCAAAAATATAAAAATCACTATCATCCGCATGAATCGTCTATTTGCAATTCTTTTAGGCCACCTTTCAAAGTCTCCCCCTCCTTAAGCTTTTTGGGCTACAAATAACTCCAAAATATTTTTGTAAAATTAACAGTAAAGCTTGAAATAAGCGTTATCGATGTCTGAAAGCATCATAGACTCAAAAGCCTTTATATGTTCTAATTGTTCTTAGTAAGATCTTGATGAGGGCTAGTTGGTTCATACTTAGAACTGAGGTGAAACAGCACGAAAAAGACGAGGACACAAGGAAACAAAACCACAGACAAGCGCTGACTGCCAACTGGAAGTTTATTTGAAATTCACCGGACATTCATACCTTTTTCAGCATAGGCATGCGCACATCAGTCGCAAGAACATCTGCAAATCAACGACATTTTAATCTTTCTTCCAAAAATGTGATTTCATTTCCCGACAAGGCAAGAGAGGGAGTGCTTACACATTTATTTCCTTCTTTTCTTATATGAAAGGCCTCTACTATTTCTCTTTCCTTCTTACCTTTTCCTTTCCCTATGAATTTTAACTGTTAAAATATGGGGGTGCATTGACACTTGTTAGAGTGTCCAGCTAAATGACTCCCACAGCCATTGTTTAGGTTAGTGCTGTGCTGACGAGCTCTTTCATTGAAGCACTGTCCTGTTTGACCTATATAAGATTTTGCACAGCTGAGCGGTATTTGATAGATGACGTTGCGCCTGCACTCAGTGAAACGAGTTTTATGATTTGTGGTGCACAGGTGCCTTTCGCGCTTGTTCATGCGAATACATATCGAGGACAACTTACACGGGGCACTGAAAACCAAATTAATATTTTGTCTTTGGAAACTTTCTTCAGATTGTGTGACACCTTGTGTAGGTATGGCACCACGTGCGCTTGTCTTTTGTCTTTGTTTTCTTTTCGGGAAGCATCGGAACTTCTTTTCTCTTTCTGCAAAATGGCTTCGCATACGGAAGTGATCACAGAACTGGGAAAGCCAGCGTTCTGTAGTCACGATATCTGATTTAAAAAACTTTGGTCGCACTCATGCTCACATGACTCACTAAGTGCTGCCTTAATGCACGTTGTTGCTATGCCTCTCTTAATCAATTTCGAGTGTGCGCTGTCGTAACGCAACAATATTTTCTTAGATCTGGGATGATATCCCCAGCATACGTGCACGTCCAAAGAAAAACAGAGGTTAATATCTAGAAACTGAATACGGGTGTTAATTGGCAATTCATACGTGAACTTAATTCCTCCCGATGAGTTGATGAAGAAGTTCTGCAAGGCCATCTCAAGATGTTGCAGATAAATGACCCGTTCCTGGTAAGAAGCTCGGAAGAAGTTATCTTGGCCACAAATGAAGACCAGGCAACCGCACTAACCGCACATTCAGTAGATGTAGAGGACTTATATTATTCTGTGCCGCGAGATTGTTTGATGTGCGCTGTGTGCGATAGGATAGAAGATTTCAGAGAAGTTAATTTTCAGAATTCTGTATGTGTCAACAGCGACAATATTTTAGCGCTTTTAGACTTTTATGTTCATTCAACTGCTGTTAATTATGATAGCCAATTCTACATCCAAGGCCTTGGCATCTGTATAGGATCAGCCGTCGCCCCCATTTTATGTGACATTTTTTTATCTTCGGTTGACGATGTAATTTCTGCTAAGTTGGTGGACATGCCTCTAACGTGAGTGTTTAGATATGTTGACGACTACATAATTGTTATGAAGAAAGATAATTGTATGCATTTTCATGACGCGGTCGAAGAAATTTTAAACTTCTTCATCAACTCATCGGGAGGACTTAGGTTCACTTATGAATTGCCAATTAACACCCGTATTCAGTTTCTAGATATTAACCTCTGTTTTTCATTGGACGCGCACGCATGCTGGGGATAACTTCCCAGATCTAAGAAAATATTGTTGCGTTACGACAGCGCACACTCTAAATTGATTAAGAGAGGCATAGCAACAACGTGCATTAAGGCAGCACTTAGTATGTCATGTGAGCATGAGTGCGACCAAAGTTTTTTAAATCAGATATCGCGACTACAGAACGCTGGCTTTCCCAGTTCTGTGATCACTTCCGTATGCGAAGCCATTTTGCAGAAAGAGAAAAGAAGTTCCGATGCTTCCCGAAAAGAAAACAAAGACAAAAGACAAGCGCACGTGGTGCCATACCTACACAAGGTGTCACACAATCTGAAGAAAGTTTCCAAAGAGATAATATTAATTTGGTTTTCAGTGCCCCGTTTAAGTTGTCCTCGATATGTAATCGCATGAACAAGCGCGATATGCACCTGTGCACCCCAAATTATCAAACTCGTTTCACTGAGTGCAGGCGCAACGTCATCTATCAAATACCGCTCAGCTGTGCAAAATCTTATATAAGTCAAACAGGACAGTCCTTCAATGAAAGAGCTCGTCAGCACAGCACTAACCTAAAGAATGGCTATGGGAGCAATTTAGCTAGACACTGTAACAAGTGTCAATGCACCCCCATATTTTAACAGACAAAATTCATAGGGAAGGGAAAAGGTAAGCAGGAAAGAGAAATAGTAGAGGTCTTTCATATAAGAAAAGAAGGAGATAAATGTGTAAGCACTCCCTCTCTTGCCTTCTCGGGAAAAGAAATCACATTTTTGGAAGAAAGATTAAAATGTCGTTGATTTGCAGATGTTTTTGCTACTGATGTGCGCATGCCTATGCTGAAAAAGGCAGAAATGCCTGGTGAATTTCAAGTAAACTTCCAGTTGGCAGTCAGCGCTTGTCTGTGGTTTTGTTTCCTTGTGTCCTGGTCTTTTTCGCGCTGTTTCGCCTCAGTTCTATGATTGTTCTTGTTCATTTTACTACAATTCTTGTCTCGCTCTGACAGTGTGGCGCGTTGTCTATGTTTTTCTCTCTCTTTTTTGTTTTTAGCTTTTTTTTTGTAGCGTCAACAGAGGCTCATTGGTTAATTTTGCAATATATTATGCTGGTGAATTCTGAAGGAACCTCCCGTTGTGCAGACACCAGGCCCTACTCCGACATCCTTTAGATGCATTGTGGGCTTTGACTGCAATTTCTGGAATGCAAGAAAAATCTTAACTTGAAATTTCAGAAGCTGAAATTACGGTATTCAAGTACGTAATGTCAATTCTTACAATTGAAGGCATCAATGAAAAACTCGAGGAGCAGAATTTCAGGTTGAAGTATTCAGCCCTTTCTAAGACAAGCATATGAGCAGTCTGCCTAAACGCAGGTCACTCTATGTGTCATTCACCTTCTTTAAACCTTCAATAAAAGAATTCAAATGTGCTTGCTCCTATTGGCTACCAGTAGCTTCGGCTCCTTTGGAGCCACATGAATGTGCAGTGGAGTGGAAGCAGAGAACCGGTTGTTGGTCTGTCAATCTGTCATGGATTGCCCTAAACCGAGTGGCCTACTGCATCATTCTTCGAAAGCTGTCGGCATTATCTGTGAGAAAAATACCATGGCAGTTTCTAAATATGACGTCAGCGAAATGAGTTACTGTTCTATGGATGTTGTCAGCGCACTTTGTGAGTGTTTGTTTCTTAAAGATATAAACCTGTTTTCGGTATTCCTAAACCTTTAATAGTTACCCGAAGTTATCTTCGCATCAGGTAAAAATCAGTGTATGCTGCATAAATTTCGCGTCAGCCATACGAAGAGACAGACAATGAACCCTGAAAAAGCATGCGGGAAGGTATTCGTTATGTTTATGAGTAATGTAGAAAGTCGAGGCCCATGACAGTGCCCAGAAATACCACACGTGGGAGACGACCGACATCATATGCACTAAGCGTGCAGTGCTTTACAAATTGCTAAACCATGGCGGCAATCCTTCCGTCCATGTTCTTGTGTATTTATGTTTGTGTGTACGAGATAGCCCTGGGAGCACTAGGTAGTGCCGCTCAGGGGCAAGGAGGCCGAGGCGCCACATTCCTTTAAGCTCAGGGATCATGTAGTACATGTCTTTAGGAGCAAGTAGCTCGCAAAGTGGAAGTCCTTGCTATGTAATGTGCGACTTAACACAGGTTACGAGGCGCTCTGTAACGTATTTATTCCTATGCTTTCCACGAACAAAAACATCATAAGCCAATCCACTCTGTAAAGGTGGATGACCCGCGAAGCTGTTTAGCACATGACATAGAGGTCACATAGAATTTTGAACAAAGGTACGAACTGATCTAATGCCTTGATCAGTGGTCACTGTGGCACATATTTATTTTCATTCGCGTGGAAGATGGGACCACCGTCCCGAGAAGCCGGAGGAAACTAGACACGTGTGACGTTTCGACGGGACCGCGGGAGAGCGGAAGGAGATACGCAAGCGCTTGGAACGCCGACTAAGGGAGGGCCGACGTCCTTTTGGTCTAAGATCCAATCGTAGTGTCCTTACCCTTGTGCATGCGTGGGTCCCAGCTCTGACAGGGGTAGATTGTGACAGCACGTTCCGGTCCGGGAGCCCACCACCCTGAGTTCACAGGGTGTTGCGGCTCGAGGTGGCGTTTCGGCCAGAAATCCATCCAGCCCATCGACGAGTACGTCCGGCAGTAGGAATTAAGGGAAAGAAGGCTTATTTTACATTATTTACACTGGCTCCAGATACGTAAGCCCACTCCATGTAAGAGCGTATTAAATGTATGAGTACACAACACATGTGAGCCCTTCACTGCAAGAAAAGTCTTCCCTTTTGATACGGTCGTCTTCCCTAGGCAACTATACTAGGGAATCTAATGACTGTATCGAGGCCAATTACAACCATCTGATCGGCAGCGAAATCCCGCCCATGATATGACATGGTTCCGCCGAACTCCGACTCCTCTGTTGCTCTTTCGTCCCCGCAGTTATCGCAAGCCTGTAGCAGTCTGGGAATCCGGTGTTGAAGCCGTTGGACGTTGGCCGTTTTCATCGTTAGTTAAGGTTGTCAAATTCAATTAGTGGGGTGTTTTCTTTACTTGTGAATTGTCGGCGTCAGCGTTGTGTCGAGTTCTGGATAGGCGCTGATGAGGGGGGGAGGCAGGTTGCATCATGGTAAACGTCTAATTAGGCCCTTTTGCCACGTTGAGACGTTAGATATCCCTCCACCAACAGGAAATTCGACCTGTACGTGACCAGCTGTCAAGTTGCCCGAAGCATGGAAGTTCCCTTCCGAAGTGGTGGCTAAGGTCCCGTCCACTGCTGCGGAGCGTCCCTGTGCTCACGTCATTGCGGTGTTATTTCTAGAAAAGCACGCACACAATCGGGTCGGCGTGCCCGAGCTACACGCCTACCGGACGCTGTGATCCCCACATTGCTTTGCGAAGTTGTACCCCCTCTCTCTCTTTTCTTTCGTCGTCAGCCTTCGGCAAGGCAGAAATTAGTTGCTTATCTCAATAACATCGATAAAACGTTGTTTTATGAAAAATACCTTGTGTTAGTTGATTAAAATGCCCGGCTCAGACCATCTGCATTTTTATTACGGTTCCCTTTCCTCACGCCTGACCTTCCACAGCGTGACTACGCCCTTCTAAAGTAGTATACAACTTAAAAACAACCGCAGTTGGCAACCAAGACACACGGACCGCGCGGAGTTGTTCTTCCCCTCCTCTGCCAGCCAATTACAGACGGAAACAAAATTATCATCATGCGACCATTTGAAAATGGCGCCGTACTTGATACCTCCGGAGCATCTGCTGATTTTGAAGGTCCTTTTCATTAGCGGAAGCGAAGAGGTGTGCAACAGATATGGACAAAGTGTATGAAGTCTGACCATTTCACCCTTCAAAAGTCCGCTGTACATTTCATATCCCTGCTGACCCCGTTTGACACATGAAACTTCACTGCCAACTGAAGTGAAACTTGAAATAAATAATTGCAGCGAATCAAGCGTTTTATTTCAGTTCAACGAACAATTAGGCTTTCACTGTTCCACTATTATAGACAAATTAAAACGTAAAAATGACACGCTTATAATTTTATTTTTGTCGTTACCGCCTTACTCAGGTAACAGGAAGAGTTTGAAGTCGGCAATATTTGCAGGGTTGGGGAGGAACAGTGGCTGGCGGCTATGAGTGCGTGCGCTGGGCTTCGCTGCACAATATAATTGTATCCGACTATAGTCCGTATATGGCGTGGAGAAGCATTTTAAAATGTGTATTTGTTTCCTCTCAGCATGGCGAACAGCCCACTTTCTCACTGCTGCCGGTTCAATGAAACAATTGGGCCCTTTCATTGTGAGTGCCCTCGTTTCAACCCGCAAAGAGCAGCCCACTCAGGTGCCTTAGACCAACTGGAAAAGCAGCCAATAACGGAAACCAACATCCTTGGAAACTACCCTACGCGAACATCAGCGCAAGCTGCTGTGAATGCACTGCTGTGTTATTTAAAAGGCACCTTACTTCGGGACAAATTGAGACTGTACACTGTGTGACGTAGGATGGGGCGTTGACACTGTTGAACAGTATGAACGCGTTGGGGCAGACTGCGTGAAAGTGCGCACAGAAGCAGTTCTGCATTGTGTCTGTCAGTTTGTGTGTTCTTTTTTTCTTTTTCTTACGTTGTTTTTATTCTTTCTCTGTCTCAGTCTATGGTATTCGTTAGCCCCTCCCCCGGTACTGGGTAGCCCACAGGAAATAAGCTCTGGTTAACCTCCCTGTCTTTCCTTTGCCTTACTCTCTCTCTTTGTGGCTTCAGAGTGAGTCCCTACGCCTTGATCACCTCTGGCATGGTCTGCAGCCTTTGAAGGTGTTCATACACTCGGAAAGTCCATCCGGCATGTTTGAGGGAGTCTTTTTTCGGTCCCTTTAGTCGATCTTGATCTGCCAGTAGCCGCTCTTTGGGTTCATCGATGAGAAATTCTTGGCGCAGTGTATCTAACGCGTCGTCAGTTCCGGGAAGCGGGTAGACGTTTTTTTTTTGGCGACGCTGTTAAGATGATGATAGGCGACGTAAAACAGTATAGTAATGTCTTTCCTTTTCAAGCACCACGCGCGGAGACCATGGGCTTTTATGGCTGAATTTCAGGGCGAAGTATTTTTCAACTTGTGTCTTGATTGCGCCACGTTCGTGCTGAAACACGCAAGAGACTTCGGCGGACGGGACGCGTAGATTCATCCCTGGTAATACGATGCTTCATTATCCACCCTCGACTACTTTGCAAAACATTCGGCATATCGCGCAAGAATGCGACGTACGGTCTCTTGCTTCTGCTGAGGCAGGGCAGGTTTAGTGTTGAAGTTCACATTGTGAGTAACCATCGACGTCTCTTCATGGAACGGCTAAGAGGGCGTTAAGGCGTCGTTGATTTCGGGGAAGTCTTCAAGGGAAGCGACCGTATCGTACCCCTGTCGAGGCACTGTGTTTCGTGCTGTAATAGGTTATCAGCAGAGCTTCTCTGCCCAGACGCAGATGGACGACTCCACGTGCACGCAAACTTGGTGATCTAGAAGCAGCTGCGCGTTCGCTTCAACGATCTCATCGCCGCTCGAGAAGGCGTAAGCATCAATGCCATGACGCTCGCATTTGGTGGGATTCTCACTCGATCGTCGAGGATGGTGAACGCGGCGCGGTGATGACGATTTCTCTCCACTGATGATGATTGTTTTTTAGTCAGTGTAATGGTTTTCGTTGTAGGTGCGATTACTGCACGGTCTACGTTCAGGAAGCTCATCCCGAGGATCACGTCGCCAGAACACTGCAGTAGTATGATGGAGCTCACAGAGTAGGTGTGACCGACCATGAAAAGTTTCTCGCGCAGTGCATCGCCCCATCGGGGTTATGAGGTGAACTCCTGTCGTGCGTATTTCAGGACCGTCCCCCGCGCTTTTGACTTTCCCGGGTTGGGCCGAAAGTCGCCCACTGACAAAGGAGTAGCCGGCTCCGGTGTCTACGAGTGCAACCACTGGACATCCATCAGGGGTGACCTGCACTTGGCGTCCGGCTTCGATGTTGGTCGGTCCCTGACTGCGTAGTCTCTCGCTTCGTACGCTCACGGCCGCCTCGGGTGGCAAGGTGCTGTTGTGGCATTCAGTCGAGTCATCGATTTTGTGGTGTGTCGAGGCTTCGCGCTTTGTGGTGTCGTGCTTGGATTCGTAGCAGTCGGTCCCATCGCCGTGGAGTCGTGCTGCGTTGCGGAGTCTAGCATCGGGTCGCGTCGTAGCGTAAGGGTGCGTAGTGCCGTCGGGATACGTCGAAGCGTTGGGCTGCTTCATGGCGTCAGGGCGCGTCACGGCATCGTACTGCGTTCTGGCATCGGTTGTGTCGTCGTGGTGTCGGGCTGCGTCCTTGCGTCAGACTAGGTCGTAGCGTTGCGCTGCTTCATGACGTCAGGGCGCGTCACGGCGTCGCATTGCATCCTGGCATCGGTCGTGTCGTCGTGGCGTCGGGCTGCGTCCTGGCGTCAGACTAGGTCGTAGCATTCGGCTGCTTCGTGAGTTCAGGGCGCGTCAAGGCGTCGAACTGCGTCCTGGCATCGGTTGTGTCGTCGTGGCATCGGGCTGTGTCCTGGCGTCAGACTAGGTCGAAGCGTTGGGGTGGTTCATGGCGTCAGGGCGCGTCACGACGTCGTGCTGCGTCCTGGCATCCGTCGTGTCGTCGTGGCGTCCGTCTGCGTCCTGGCGTCAGACTGCGCCGTAGATTCAGCCCGCGTCGTGGCCTCTGCCTGGGTCTTGGAGTCTGCGTCATAGCGTCGGGTGGCCTCGTGGCCACCGGCTACGTCATGGCGTGGAACTGCGTCTTGGCATTATCATCGTGGCGTGGGCTTGCGTCGTGGCGTGAGATAACGTCGTAGCGTCCGTCATGGCATCGGGATGCGTGTTGGCGTCAGGTCGCGTCATAGCATAGGGTTTCGTTGTTCCGTCGAGACGCATCGTAGGGTGGGGCTGCGTCGCGGCGATGGGCTGTGTCACGGCGTCGTACTGCGTCCTGGCATCGGTTGTGTCGTCGTGGCATCGAGCTGCGCCCTGGCGTGAGATAGCGTCGTAGCGTCGAGCTGCGCCATGACATCCGGCTGCGTCACGGCGTCGTACTGCGCCCTGGCGTCGGTCATGTCGTCGTGGCGTCCGTCAGTGTCATGGCGTCAGATCGCGTCGTAGCGTCAGGCTGCGTCGTGGTGTCAGGGTGCGTCGTGGCAACTTCCTGGATCTTGGAGTTAGCGTCGTAGCATCGAGTTGCCTCGTAGCCTCTGGCAGTGTCGCGGCGTGGGACTGCGTCTAGGCATACGTCTTATCGTCGTGGCGTGGGCCTGCGTCGTGGCGTCAGTAACGTCGTAGCGTCACTCATGGCGTTAGGATGCATGTTGGCGTCAGCTCGCGTCGTAGCGTCGGTATGCGTCGTAGCAACGGGTTACGTCGTTGAGTCGAGATGATTCGTAGGGCGGGGCTGCGTGATGGCATCGGGCTGCGTCACGACGTTGCACTGCGTCCTGGCTTCGGTCGTGGCGTTGGGCTGTGTCCTGGCATCAGACGACGTCGTAGCGTCGGGCTGCGTCATGGCGTCTGGGTGCGTCGTGCCATCTGCATCCGCCTTGGAGTCAGCGTCGTAGCGTCGGCTTGCCTCGTGGCCTCCGGCTGCGTCCTTGCATTGCGTCCTTGCGGCTTTGTCGTGGCGTCAGATAACATCGTAGCATCGAGCTGCCTCGTAGCGTCAGTCATGGCGTCGGGATGCGTGTTGGCGTCAGGTTTCGTCGCAGCATTGGGCAGCGTCCTAGCGTCAGATGGCGTCATGGCGTCAAGGCATGTCACGGCGTCGTACTGCGTCCTGGCTTGGGTCGTGTCCTCGTGGCGTCGGGCTGCGTCCTGGTGTCAGACTGCGTCGTAGCGTCGGGGTGCGTCGTGGCGTCAGGGTGAGTCGTGGCCTCCGGCTGCGTTATGGTGTCTGACTGCGTTTTGGCATTGGTCGCATCGTTGTGGCCTCGGCTTGCGTCGTGGCGCCACATAGGCCGTAGCGCCGGGCTGCGTCGTAGCATCCGGCTGCGTGACGGCTCCGTACTGCTTCGTCACCTCGGTCATGTCGTCGTGGCATCGGGCTGCGTCCTGGCGTCAGAGTGCGTCATAGTGTCGGGCTGGGTCGTGGCGTCGGGGTCGTAACGTCGGGTTGCCTCGTGGCCACCGGCTGCGTTATGGCGTCGGACTGCGTCATGGCATTGGTCGTACCATTACGGCATCGGCTTGCGTCGTGGCGTCAGATAACGTCGTAGCGTCAGGCTGCAATGTAGCATCCGGTTCCATTGTCCCGTCGGGATGCGTCGTAGCGTGGGGCTGCGTCATGGCGTCCTGCTGCGTCACGGCGTCGTACTGCGTCCTGGCATCGGTCGTGTCGTAGTGGCGTCGGGCTGCCTCCTCGCGTCAGACGACGTCATAGCGTCGGGCTGCAGCGCGGCGTATGCTTGCGTCATGGCGTCAGATAACATAGTAGTGTCGGGCTGCGTCGTAGCGTCAGTCATGGCGTCGGGATGCGTGTTGCCGTCAGGTCGTGTCATAGCACCCGGCAGCATCCGGCGTGGGGATGCGTCATGGCGCACGGCTGCGTCACGGCGTCGTACTACGTCCTGGCATCGGTCGTGGCGTCGGCCTGCGTCCATGCGTCAGACTGCGTCGTAGCGTCAGGCTGTGTGGTGGCGTTAGGGTGTGTCATGGCGCCGGCTTGCGTCATGGCGCCGGCTTGCGTCGTGGCGCCGGACTGCGTCGTGGCGTGAGACTGCGCCGTCGTCGTTGAAAGGTATTTTGGTCTCCACTCGAGAGTGGTATCATGTCATCTCTGGCTTCAATTTCGTACCGTCGGCACAGCGATAATGGGCTGCCTGGATTGTCTTCTCAATGGTAGAGGCAGTGCTAATCCATTCTGCGGTGTTCTTCGGCGGGTTGCGAATGATAGTAACGAAAACTGGCTCCTTTAGGGCGCTCATTAGGTAATGAAGCTTCTTGTCTTCAGTAATGTTCGCGCCCACGCAGCAAAATAACTTTTGTATTTCTTCCGCAAAGATGGTTACGGACTCGTTTGGGTACTGCTAGCGAGTTTGAGACTAGGCCTGAGCTCACTCTTTGATGAGAATACTTGCGAAAGTTGCAGATAACTGTAGAAGAATTGGCACTTGGGCTAGTATTAGTTAAATATCTTGAAGGAACAACGCAAGACGACATAGACAAAAGGCAGGAAACGCACGGGACAGCGCTCAACTCCCAACTAACTTTATTAGAAGGAATACACAAATTTAAGTATTAAAGTACGTAAGTACTGCAATCTGTATCTGCATGGAAAGGGCTATTTTATAACGCTACTACTACCTCCGTTCATGAATTCGTGATAGATCGAGACAACGCAGTCAACATTAACAACCACATACCACACGTGTATCATCGTATGAAAACGCGATGAGTAGTGGCTGTCTACCATAATCACGTCCTCCGACATCAGTCCTGTTTACCCATATTCGCAGCATTCTTAATGAACACGACCCCTTATCATCCCCAATAAACTCATGCGACGCCCAAATCGTTACCTTAACCGAGGCATGTTTTCCACCTCATGTCAGTGACGTTGAGCGTTTTCATTGCGCAAAGGACTGCATTTTGTACCATAGCGATCACACTGCGCACAGAGGAGGCGGTGCTCTCTTGGCCGTATCAAAATACATACCTTCATCTCCCATCAGCGTTATCACGGCCTTGGAAACTGCCTGGGCTTCCCTTAACCTTTGTCATCAAACCATAATAAAAGGTGTCTTCTACCGCCCACCGTCACGTCATCTTTATTGGCCAATTAATTCCGTGACACTATTTACCACGCACGCAATCGCTTTCCTTCATCGTCCATAGTAGTCATCGGCGACTTCAACTTTCTAAACATTATGTGTAAGAATGACCAACCCTCGCTGTCACCTTTTGCCCGACAAGCTAAGGAGTTTTTGGATGCATGTTCTGTTTCTTCGCTTTGACAATTCGTTACCGATCCTACACGATCTTCTGCCAATGTAGCAAATACACTTCACTTAATTGAACCTCTCATCCTGACTTGATATCTTGAATCACACGTTTACCTGTCATAAGCTGTCAATGTCTTCTTCCTTTCGCTTTCAAATCAACTAGTCCCAAAACCAACAAACAATGGAAGATTAGAGGCAATTACAGAAGGGCCGACATTCACGCTACTCACAGAGAATCAACCTTATTTCTAGAGGACTCCCTCCCTGATTTTGATAACCGTTCAGTCCAAACTAAGTGTATTTTTTCGTTGCTGAAGCTAACTAACCAACAAACAACCTACTCGCAAAATTGCTTTATATCCACAAGCGCCCTGACATGGTCCCCATATCAAACGGCTTGCCAATCAAAACGTTTTATTTCGCTTGATAAAAGTTACTTACAAATTAGCATTTGATATTTACATCACTGCGTTACAGGTTGCTAAGCATGAATTTTTGTATACCACTCTTCCACCAATGCTGAGCAATATTGTTAAAAAAATCAATCCCACATCTAGTGACCACATCGCCTTGGACGACTCTTCTGGTTTCCCTCTTCTACGCGACCAATTTGCTGCTCTTTTAAATGATACATTCTTCAAAAACTTTTCCACCAATTGTAATATTGTTCTCCTTACCACACGTGAATGACTATATACAAATGCCTCCAATTGTTGTGGAAATGTTTGGTGTCCTAAAACTATTTATTCTCTCGATATTAACTCTTCTCCCGGCTATGACTTCATTAAAACAAAATTCCTGAAGAGTATTAATGCTGTTAGTTCGCCTATTCTTACGAAGTTTTTCAGCAGTGCTAGATATGTCCACACTACCTAAAGAATGGATGATCGGGAAGGTGGCTACCCTACATAACTCACTTAACAAAAATCCACCAAATAACCACCTTCCCATTTCGTTGACTAGTACATGTTGCAAACTACTTCAACATATATTTTCTTCTAACCTTGGTAAATTCATCGAGTATAATTCATTTTCACCCCCGCTCAGTCCAGCTTTCGCACAACTTTCTCATGTGAAACACAACAGGGGGGGGGGGGGGGTATTCTGTAAGAGTCCACCTAGTGGACTGTCCATTTCGGCCGCTGCTGATTGGCTAAGGCCGCTCGTCGCCTCCTCGCTCGCACAGCTGCATCCAATCAGCAGCGGCGGAAATGGAGAGTCCACGAGGTTGACCCTTACAGAATACCCCCCCCCCCCCCGGCTTCATTTACTTACGGGCTACATCAGATTTTGGGTCGTTCTTTTGCTGCCTGTATTTTTCTTGGATTTCTCTTAGGGTTTGGCAAAGACTTCTTGTGCAAATTAAATCTGCTAAATCTAGATCCTAATCCTCTCAGGTGAATTAACCTCTTTCTAACAAACCACACTCAGTTTGTTACTGTTAATTATTTTAATTCTTCTTTCAGTCATGTACATTCTGGTACCCCAAGGTTCAGTTCTGGGCCCTCCCCTTTTTGTCATTTGTATTAGCGACCTTCCTGCTATACTGGTTTCTAACGTACACATGTTAATTTACAATGACTGGGTTAATTTTCGCGAAATGAACGAATGAAACCGACGTTAACAGGTTGCAACTCGACATTGACGCAATATCTAACTAGTGTAATTCGTGTTCAGTGGAACTAATTATTAACAAATCTAAAGTAATACATGTATCCCGTGTTTTTTGCCAACATGCCACTTACCACTTAATCAGCATTCCTTTAGGAACATTTAACTCTTAGAAGTACTCAGGTGTCCATGTAACTACAAACCTGTCATGGTCAATTCACACCGAATAAGTTATCAACAACGCTAACCGCGTGTTAGGCTACTTGTGCCGTAACTTCTCTAGCTCACCTCCTTACCTAAAACACCTACTGTATAAAACTCTAATACGTCTTAAATTAGAATATGCTACTTCTGTATGGGATCCTGGCCAGGATAACCTGAAGACGGAATTAGAACTTGTCCAATATCATTATACCTTGTCCAAATAGAACTTCGAGCACTTCTTCCATGAAATATAATCTTAGTCTTCCTTTGCCATATGTTCGACGTAGAATTGCACGTGTGGCACCCTTTCATAGGATTTATCGTTATCCTACACTGCACGCGCAATTTTTCACTAGACCCGATTATGTATCACAGCGTGTTGATCACTGTCATAAAGTTGCGACCTGTCTATGCCACACAAAGCATATTTTCCAGTCTTTTTTCCCTCGCACATGTATATATTGGAACCACTTTCCCGCTGATGTCGTAAATACTGCTGATGACACTCCTTTTCCTGAAACTTTACCGAACATTGTATAACCAGAAATTTCTTTTGGTGACACGGCTGCTCACATTTTATAGAAAGAAACGTGTTGTATTCTATCATTGTGTTTTGTTTATATTTATCGTTGTGTTTTGTTTACTTCCTTTGTACCACATGTTCTTTTGTAACACTCACCTCTATAATGCCTCTGGCCCGGCGGAGGGATGACAAGTAAGTACTAAATTAATAATTACATATACCTACGTGCTCTCCCACCGATGGCGTCATTATCGGTGCACAGGCAAACACGGAAACCTTGTAATGTAATGCTACACTATGAAGCGGTTTAAAATACATATCATTTTCATGGAAATTTGATCAAGGCACGTTTACACTACGCGATCCTTTTTTCCTGATATGGTAGGCCTAAATAATCTCCCTCGCAGTCTGATTGCTGTGTGCGGAAATAACTGTGCTGTCGTCATGGATTGGAGTACACCCATGCTCAGCAATGCGTTATCCTTTGTGCTTCCTGCCTTCTGTCTTTGTCGTCTTGCGCTGCCCCTTTCAGGTTGCAAATAACTGCTTCTATAAAGCATCCCACATTGTCAAGGAGCGCTTCTCGTTCTCGTACCAGGTTCTAGTGGAGCCTTCGATAGAGAAAAAGACGTTCCTAAGTGTGTCTTCGCCAGACAGCTTGTTGAAGGTTGCAACTCGCTCGTAACGCTCCACACAATCTAGTACACCCTCGCAAGTGGAGCCACGAAAAAGCGGAGGTACTCACGCCTGCTGAACGACGAATGGGACCACTCCTTGCCAGTGGTCCCCTTCAGTGGTCCTGAATGGGACCACTGGCAGGGAGTGGTCCCAATTCAGTTGGTAGTCCCGGCAATCGGCGGCTGCTTGCTCCGAGTTTCTTCTTTTTGTCTTCTCTATTGGCTTCTCCCGTGTCATTAGCTCGAGCAGCACGAGGTCTGCTGCCCCGACTCGACAGGGGTATCCGAAACATAAGCTCCTCCACCCGGTGTCATTATAGGCGACGGCGAGCTGGCTAGCAAGCAGACAGGCATCTAGGCAGGCAAACAGACAGAAAAAGAGGCTACGTCGGCAATAAACTTAAGGGCAATTTATTGGGCGTACTCGTGCCCAATGGCAAGCGAAAGAAGAATCGGCGACGGCAGAAACAGAAGGCGCGTACCGTGGTCGTCAGACTCTGCGACAGCGTAACTGGCGGGCCATTATTTATACCATGCGTCGCGGAACGTTCAGAACTGAGGGGTGGCGAGCGCCTACATTCCGGCACATGCAATATAGATCTGTAAGCAATACCCGCCGTGGTTGCTCAGTGGCTATGGTGTTGGGCTGCTGAGCACGAGGTCGCGGGATCGAATCCCGACCACGGCGGCCGCATATCGATGGGGTTGAAATGCGAAAGCACCAGTACACTTAGATTTAGGTGCACGTTAAAGAACCCAAGGTGGTTGAAATTTCCGGAGACCTCCACTACGGCGTGCCTCATAATCAGAAAGTGGTGTTGGCACGTAAAACCCTATAATTTTTCATCTGCAAGCAGGTAAACAAAGTGATAAGACAGTCCCGCTTTGCTAGAAACCGCGCGAACATTTCAGATGCGTCCATGATCTGATATGTGTGTCGATGCGCTTTGATAAAACAATCATAAGCGTGAGCGCCATAAGAGAAAAAACATAGGTGGCAGCATGTATGCATGTATCCAACCGCTTTCACACATACCTGCATCGCTTGGTAGTCCTGGTCGAATGGTTAGCGCATCGGGCTTCAGTGTTGCTGTAACAGGGTTCCAAACCAACCAACGGACCGACTTAGGTCAATGATTATGTGCGCCGTGCTCGTACGTGCCGCTGTTCAACGAACCTCTTTCAAACCGAAATGGATGCTGGAATGGGTAGGCACGGCTGTTCAAAGACACTGTTTCACGTCGACTTGCAGCACTGCGTGTGTGCCAGTTGGCCGGTTTTGGTCTTCAATGAACCTCATTTAACCCCACTTTCTTTGCTGGGTCATTGAAAGTAGTTGACACCAACTCACATAACTAGGCATGCACAACTGCGAATGTGGCGCTCCAGAAGGACCAGAAAGACTTGCTGTGCGATTTCATTTAGTCGGAGTTCTGATTCTTTTTCTTTTCGAGAATGACTTTCTTGTGTAGCAACCACTTGCAAATACAGGCCCCACGACTAGCTCGGACACCCGGGAAGCGCTTCGCGCAGGACTCCAAACTTGCGGACGTCCTACACTGCAGATAGGAGAGACAGGAGCTAATCTGCCGCACGCACTAGCAGACACTGAACTATACAACTCGTGCCCGACGTGCATCAGGAAACAACAGGGCTGTTGCTTTCTAAGCTATGCCTATCGACGCCGCGCAGCTTCGCTCTTGCGAGAAAGTGTACACCCGTGTTCCGTGTGCTTGTACTGTGTATTCACGCTGTTTCGACGATGTTCACCCCGGTAGTCATCGTCGCCGCTCAGAGCAGCTTTCTTTGCGTTCATGAGGGCGCAGATATTCCCGATCTAAACAACGCTTCGAGGCATAACGAAGCCGTTCCTGCTCCGCCTAGAGATCTGGACTTTGTGTCCTCTGCACGCGGGTTACGCTTCGGGCTCATTTTTTGTGTCAGCTTGCGACTGCGCTTGTATCGCCCACCACCCTGGGGCCGCCATCGTCTCCACTGTTTGCGGGACTGGGCGACCTTGCGACATAACGGTTACGTTTGAAAAGGTTTTGCTTAAATTTCTGAGCAGTCACTGGGCGATGATTGAGTTGCGTGATGTAAAACAGATAAGACGCTCTATTGTCTGTTTGCGAGCGTGTGTGAAAACCACGACAATGCGACAATTGTATGGCGATTATGGTCGAACCGCGACATCACGATGACACTGTGATACCGGCACTAGAGTGAAGACAATGAAAAGAGCGCGGCGTCATGGTGACAAGTGTAGAACGATACATAGGGACGACGACTGTACGATGACAATAGAACGACAAGAACTGCAAGACAAGAATGACGTGACGACGATGGAATGGTGACAGCACAATGATTATGATGCCCAGCGACACTGATATCTCGTTTATGCATTGATTACAACCGATTAATGACAACGATATGACAACGGAATGACGACGATTCAGATGAAAGCGGCGGAGTAGGGATGGCGTGACGAAGATGGCGTAGATGTGATAGAACTTGCGTGTGCTAGTCCGTCCCGGGCTGCCTCCGTTTGCAGTATTTCCAATACCGGTTGACGATGGTGACGGGCCCAATGTGCTAGACAGGAGCCATAACCGCAAAGTGAAGAGAAGAGGCGCAGAAACCTTTCCTTTAAACAAAATGTGTTTTTTTTTCTTTTGTAAACAAAATTACATCATCAATTGCCTCGCGGACTTCAGAAAACAGTTATTAGAATACTAGTTATTGTTCCCAGCAGAAGGATTGCAGCGTTCACTTCAATAAGAATGAAGCGCAATTTCGTCAGGGCCCATCGCCTCGCGCTCAGGAACCCACTGACGAAGGAGACAACTTTGCCGGTTTGCGAGAAGATCTTGGTGATGGTCCTGCGTCCTTGCTTGAAAAGCATTTGGCACCCACATGTCCCAATGCGTTTTCATTGTTTACAGCATCAACATCCAAATAATAGTGCATTTGCACGAACTCTGCTCCTGCACGGAAAGTCACTGACTATATATAAACACTGGAAAGTGCTCCTAATTACTAATGCAAAGGCTTCAAGACCAATTATCCTTCTTTGTAATTTAAACACGGCAGAAATGTAGTGATCCAATCTCCTCTTCGCAACGACAAATGACAACATTGATATCCACTTTGTCTACGGATTACATGCCTATTGCAACGATGCGGAACGAGGATCTGAAGAACACTGTTTGTTTTGCACTATCAGCGCATTCCTACTGAACAGTTGATTATCTATCCTTGCCAGCACGAAACATTAAAGCTTGCAAATCATCCATATCATTTCCTATTGTCACGTTCCGGATATACACAAAAAAGGAGACATTTATTCAGACAATGTAACAATAATGTAACAGCTCAAGCGCAAGGAAGGATTATACGTTTTTTGGTAACATGGGTTTCCAGGTGATACCCTTGAACAATCTCTCCGATTCTTATTATCGGATAAACACCTTGTTTTGCGCAAGACCAAGAGTGACTGCGCCCTATCAGCACAGCTAGAGGTACAAGTTTTGTACAACGGTCTTATTGGCCGCACGTCGAGCCAGTAGGTGTCATCAAATCATTCTATTCCGAAAATGTGATGTTGTAGGGACGCTGAAAATTAGGACGGCTGCCCAGCGGTGAGTCACGAAAGTAATTCTTTACCAGGCCGCACCTGTGCCTACATGACCACACTCAGAGCACAACGATAGCGGGGAAGGCGATCGTCGAAGTCTCATCCGAGGGGCATCGGGTTTTATACATGACTCGTCGAAGCTTCCTGCGTGGTGCCGGCGTGCTTTGCGGGAAGTTCTACACAATTTGTGTCACGCATACAATCTGATTACCAGAGGCTCGGTGACAGTAGGCAACGAACACATGCAGCGATAACGTTTGAGAAAATTCCGATACAGAAAGAAGCGACCTGCGCTGTGTGAATTTTAACATTAGTTAGCTGGCGGAACGCAGTCAGTGCCTAAATATAATTAAGTACGCTTGTCAATATCAGCAGCGGTTATTTTTGCTGTTTCCTGCATCCTGCAATTTTTAACAGAAAAAAGTGGTCAAGTTTCGCTTATGCACTCCCCTTCACGTGCATACCATGGCGTACGCCTCACATATCATTCTTTCCATTTGATCGTCGACACGTCACAATATCGTTAATTTTTTAAACCGCGGTGTACATGTATACCGTGATACATGTGATGCTGGGTTGCCTGGATGGTTTAACTGCTGGCTTTTATTACAATGCTCACTTAGTCACGGAATATTACACTTTCCTGTCTGTCCAACCTATATTTTTTCACTGGAGACATGAACAGTGTAAATACTTTTTTATATTATCAACAAACTTTCGCACGTGATTTAAGCGGCAAGTCTTCTTTTTGCTGCGTTTTCAGATGCAGCAATTCAACTTTAAAGTTTGATTAACAGCAAAATAGCACCAAAGGTGACAGAACAGGCTTCCCTCTGGTGTCTTTGAACTTTCACTGAAACATTAAAGCTTGTTTAACCAACAAGCCCAATCTAAGTTCCGTTCTTAAGCATTCAAGCGTTTTTCATATTGCAATCAGGTTACCCGAGTCAAATAGCACGGCTTCTACTTCATGCATAGTAGATATCCTTTATAGCTAGGACACTCTTTAGTTCGTGCATATGCAGAAATTATATAGTTACGTTGTAGTGACGATGACGAACACAGTAGCAAAACATTCAATCACAAAACTAACTTTTTATTCGGCGAACATGTGCCCACAACGGCAAATGACACTCAAACCAAAACGACAGCGGCCAGTACATTCGTCGACAATCGTCGAAAATGTGGGTCAAATGCTTCAGCTTTTATGTATGACTCGTCAGAGGTTCCAGTGTGATCGTTGGTCAACGCATACCTTCCAGCAAATACAACGGCATGCACGTCGCTTATACAGTCTGATTACAGAAGGTTCATCGTTAACGTGCACTACAGACGGAAATATTAAGATTCGAATAAGTTACACTGCGGGCAAGTGCGTCTTGCTGCGAAGGATTACTTTAAGTTGCTAACGGGTGAAATGCAGTCCCCAAAAATTGGATATTAAGAACACGTGTTAAGGTAGCTCTCTTTAGGTAGCTCTCTTTTCTTCCCTGAATATATCGCCACTGTTTTTCTTGCCATTCATTGCCCTTAGTCCTTTTTCAGTAGTTCACGCAATGAGCCTGTCGGGAAAATAGTTTTTTCTAGGTCTCTTACCCTAAGCGTGTGAAATTTTCACAGTCTTACGGAAGTAACAGGAAAGAGTACTTTACATTAGGGCAAGAGATCGCCACGCCTCTCTTTAACAAGCTTTTAATCCCTGGTATCATGCTTCATGATTGATTTTTCTTTTTGCACATACGTTCAAGCCGAAAGTGCTAAATTTATGCAGGCCTCACTGTCTAAAAAACATTTATTATTGGATATCATAATATATAAAATCTTGAAAGACGACCCCATTTGGCAAGTCATACTCGAAGTCGAATCCAGTGAAAACTTTCCTGAACTGCTACAACATTTTGCTTACGTTAACAAACATAGCTTTTTTTTAAAACAGCACTCCCAAGGCAACATCTCGTACAAATGCGCAGGAGGATGGGAAAAATAGACACAGACAGGGCAATTAGATAGTCTTAATACCGGCTGGCTACCCTGTGCTCAGAGCTGGGCAAACATACTGTGACATTTCATCATGATACGATACAACGTACTTGGGCAACAAGTATTTGAAATACACCTGTATGCAAGATACTACGGCAATCATTGTATCCGATACGATACTTTCCATTAGTATCTTAGGATGCTTCGATGCATTCGCTTATTTCTTACTGCAGATTTAAAGAACGCAGTAGTAAATGCGTATGCCCTAAAATGTTTGCTTGTAGGTTTCTTAACTCCGACCAATCGTGTTTCATTTGGATGAAAATTCTGTATCTCAAAATGTTTGTCGTTCTTGCTAAAAGTATAACATTTTCATTCCGAAACAATGTGCGAAAGGCACTGGACACCACGCAACCCCATTTTTGCATTCTTCAGAGTTCGTTACAAAGAACCACGCAAGGGAAAGTTCTATAACCACAATGTAGAGGCATCAGAATATGAGCGAAAGACGCTGCACGCATTGGCCTGCGCAGCACAGTACGGTACCGACGCACATAAAACAAAAAATGAAGAAAACAAAAGCTCGGTTGCGCGCAGACATTCGCGATCTTTTCGTAGAGACCGCGCGAGCGCCACCACGTGACCCTGTTCTACCAATAGGGAGGTGCAGACCTCGTTGCCTGCTCTTGCTGGAGGGCTGTAGCGGAAAGATAATAGAATGTCGCTGTCTTTAGTTCTATTCAGGTGGCTTAGTGACAGTAGTATCGGCTTTAGAAGCGGAGTTCAGCCAACGTTTCTGGTTTCGCACAGTGATATAGCGATAGCAGTATATTGTACTTTCAGATCTTTCATGTATCCGAGATACAGATACTGACACAAGTCTTGCCAGATGTATCATGATACACATACAACAGATCCAAAGGATATCTAAGATAGTATCTAAGATACACGTAACTTCGATAGGGCCAAAGCTGTGTGCTCTGAAAGGAGCAAAAGGAATGACCGGAATAAAACACCCACTATGGGAGGAAGGCCGCCCCAGCAGCTCAACCCTGGATAATTGTAAGCGTCTTGTAGAAGATGTATGTTTGGTGGCACTTGTCGGAAGTTGTCTTTTCTTCCAGTTGGATTTCTCTTTTCATTAATCCTGGGCCCGTGCTCAAAAAACGTTGTTACGTTAGAATGGTTCATACAAGCAAATTCCAGGCAACCCTTATTCTATACATAATGCTTGGGAAGACGGCCGATCAATGACGTGTATCACTTACTATATATATTTCGCCCGGAATTTAAATCAAAATGTTTCATTTGCATTTTCTACACTGGTTTATATGTCTGCTCTTTTAATGTGGTTGCTATTCTGTCCGAAGTGTAGCAAGATAAACGGAATACGAAGCAACTTGGGAAACATCTGCTGAATTTTGTCGAATCGCAAGGGCGGGAAGGGGAATGCACACCATAATATAGCCGTTTTCAATAGCGTTTCAATAAGTAGAAGTGCGCTGTAATGGCGAGCAAGGGACATTATTCTGAAGCTTGCAGCCTGATAGCAACAATGGGCTAAGGGATTCGCCGGACGGGTAATAAGAGGCATATTCGAAATACCAAACCAGGTTTCTCATAAGTGCGAGCATTGTCTTGGTAGCTGAGCGAGTTGGTGCAGCGTGCAAAGATGCAGTAAAGAAAAACTAACGGCGCCTCGTGCACTCATGTGTTTTTTGTTATGCGTGCTTCTCCGGCTTTGCATCGCGCTTCCATATCGACGCAAGCAGCGACGCATTACTTCCGATTACCACTGCGCGTCAAGGCAGACTTGTTGATGAAGAGGCATCCCAATTGAGAGCGTCAGCTTTCTGATCGCTTTACACCGGCATAAGGCAAAAGCTAAAAAACCACGTTTTCAGTTATTGCCCGTCGTTGCCGTTATGCCTATAACCCCCGTCATCATACACTCTAAGCGTGATAACGTTTAAGCTTATCTTTACACTCTTAGCACGGTAACGCTTATTAAAGGGGTATATTCTCACAGATTTGTGCACCTTTAATCTATAAGTTAAACATTCACCTTTACAAATTTAACTTCTATGAACGGTAAGTAGGCGTGCACCTAAACTAGAGGTTACAACACTTTGACCGCTAGTATAGGCATACAGTATTGAGTGCCTTTGCCTAAATATAGAGGTCACTTGCTACAGTATACCGGTTGAACCATTAAAATGTTTACACAAAGCGGCTTGCTGGAGGTCCCAGATGGCCACCGCGCAGCGCATGCTCGTTATATAAAGTGTAGCTCACTAGTTCACAGTTGTAGGTATTTAAAGTAAATGCTCGTATTGCAAATAGGAAATCAAGGCTACTGAGTTTGATCCCGTTGTTATATACATTTCTATTGCTAGCACCACAAGTATTCACTCTCAAAGTCTATTTTAAAGCACGCTGATCTTGTTGAACAGGCTATCGTCTAAGCATGATAGAACGTGTTTTACTGCGATAATGTATAAGGATCACAGAAGGCCATGTGACACTAACAGGACAACTATGGCATCTGTAAATGCTATATTCGTTTCTACACGGACAGTTTGGGAGCTCAAGCTGGCTCTCCTTTTTTTCTTCACGGCCATGAAGCAATAATGAAAAAAAACGTTCGAGCACAGCGCTGCGTGGAAGAACACATTTATTGCTACAGCAGCACCAGGAATGATGGAAACTGATATAAATGTTGAAGGTTCGTGTACAGTATGTCTAAATAGAAATACATATAAGTTTATACTATCATAAGGAAGACGATCTCAGCCCTGTTGAAAGCACAATCATGTCTATTTGCGGCCAGTATGTCAGTTGTTAATTCCCCGATCTCCCGTGGAGCCTACAAGAACAGAATAGTAATCTTAAACTCTTATATTTACTTGTTTAAGTCGCACTGCAAACAGCTATCAACATGTAATGAAAGAGGCATAAATTAACCACAAACAGACAAAATATTACGACAGAACATATAATTAAACACGCAAAGATTAAGTACGTTCTATCAAGGACATTTCGGTAACAATAACAATTCAAGGTTGCATATTAAAAAAAATATTATTCAATTCAAACTAATCATGAAAATTAACTTCCAAGTCAGTTCGTACTCCACTCCAGTAAAAAAAAAACCGCAAGAATGTGACAGTTTACCAGTAAAAACGTTATATCAAGTGATTATAAACTTAATTACTGCAATTATTATTATTTAATTAAGGACAGTTTACAATTCATTTGTAAACATATGACCATATCAGCACAAAATACCAGTTCCGCGCATAAGGTCTAATGCTGTGCGTACGCACAAAAGTGCAACACGTACTCGAGCTTTAAAAATAAGCAACACGGTGACTCATAGAGATAAAAAAAAAACGTGTTTAAGAAGCGAGAGAGTAGACCACTTAAATAAAACTCAGTAGCGTAAGCATGGGCATGAAGTGACGGTGAAATATACGGCACACACACAGACCAGCAAATAAATAATTGAACAAGAAGCATCGCTTACGTGGGTCACCTTTATTGCTGTCTTCAGTGTTCGTTACAGCAGTCACAACATAAGCGATGCTCACCACTCTCGCGTAAGCGAAGAACTTTTACCATATTCCATCGGCAATGCGGCTCCTTGCAGCGGCCAGTGCCACGCAGCGCGCCAATATGTCGCTGCTCCACGGCGGCAGTGCTTCTTTTCAGCAGCTCACGCACCATTAGGAGTCTTTTTGGTAACTGTGCCACGCGCCACAAGCGAGTCAGACACACAACAAGCTTGCTAAGCGCACACCCCGAAATCGGAGAGCGATTAAACGTGGTTAAAGCGATGAAACAAAGCGTGACACGACCGTTACAAAAAGACCGCATCGGCTATATTCTTCCCGGCAGGCTTCTTGAGAGCTACACAACGCGGAGAAGATATGACTGCGCTCGTGTTGGGCTGCAGCTGAAGCGCGCTTGATTATGGCATCCATCTATAGAGCGCAAATAAAAGCAAAAATCAAGCTACAGTTCCGTCATGGTGTCCCATAACAGTATATGAGGATTCTAACATTCTATAGTTTAAAGATGTCGCTGTTCGTTTGTATTTGTATGTTTTCTTTCTGCTCATTTTGCCAGCCGCCATTGTTGCCTTCTACCGTGAGAGCCCGTTCATCTCTCTACGAAACGCTCCTGGAGCGGCTCTCGCCCGCTGGCATGTGAATGTAGCGATGCCTTTCTCGTGTATAATGAGCGGCCAAAAGTTGTGCGTGTCTGGCGTTCTCTAAGGAACCCCAGATTTGCTGCAGTTTAGGAGCCGCCCACTATTATGCATTAGAAAGGGAAAAAATACAGCTGCATATTACATTCTGTTGCAGTGTAGAAAGCATTTTTCTCTCCTACAGAATAGTTATTGGGCGTGCCCGACGCTTTTATTCCGTCAGTCATCAAGCTTTTACAGTATCACAGCCTGTACCCGCGTGCGCCCTTCAGTGTGCGTCGTGATGTCCAAGGGTGCCGGTTGTCGTGTTTCAGGAGAAGATATACAAACGCGACTAAAGGAAGCATTGATGCAGAAAGAAATAAAAAAAACATTATTGGGTACAAATGTATATTCAATCATCGTAATGCACCTGCGTTTAGTTTTTGTGCAGGTAGGTATTATACCACAGCATAATATGTCTGCAGTGGTAGTGGGGAGCTTTCCATCACAGTGAACCGTAGTTATATTTTATGCTGCAGCGTCGTTAGCCAGAATATTCTCCGATTTATGTTTAAAGTTTCTGGGGCTTGCTTTTACATTATAATGGCACGTATGCAGTATATATAATTGATCACTGAATTGCTGCTGGTTGAGTTGAGCATGCACTCGTGCAAGATTTAAATTTCTTTTTATATTGCGAAAACAAACATTCCGTGCGGCACCAATAACATCCTAATTTAGTCCAATCTGCCTGCGTCCTGCGGCCGCACACCATATTGATATATGCATATTGCTTGTTTCTTGTGACCGATGCATGCGGGCGCCCCGACGAAGACGACGAACGCTCTCTGGCTCTCGAGCTGTCGGCTGAACTGGCTAGTGCTTCAAAGGTATTGTTGAACCTTCGTCGAGCCCTTGGGCGTTGCCCGTGGTACTTGTTAAAAAGAAAGATGGCACACAGCGTTTCTGCTTGGATTATCTTCATCTAAACTGCATTACCAAGAAAGACGTCTGGATGGATGGATGGATGTTATGAGCGTCCCCTTTGGAACGGGGCGGTGGGTTGCGCCACCAAGCTCTTGCTACTATGCTGCTTATATCCTACCTAGTTTAACCAATGAAAAAAAAAAGACCCTATGAACTACGACGTCCCAATTTTCTGATCCCCTATTACGAACTGTGCTTTTGTACGTCTCCGTCTTTTGTCGTTTCCCTACTTTCCTTCAACCAATCCTCCCATCGCCTCTTACTAATGTCTATTCCGGACCTGTTTGCTTTACCACTGCTCCCGCTGAACCCAAGGGCTTCAAGGAGGCAAGTGGTGCCTAAATCCACCGCTGGGTAGATGTCTTGACATTCTAATAAAATATGGTCCGTCGTTTCCCTAGCTTTACCGCAGCAAGAACATGCTTCTTCTTCCTTCTTATATCTCGCTTTATAGGTGCGTGTTCTAAGGCATCCGGATCTCGCTTCGAAAAGTAATGAGCTTCCCTTTGAGTTATCATAAATGGTTTCTTTCCTGATTTCGTTTTTTCCTCTTAAGTAGTTACTCATGGAAGGTTTCTTTTGCACTGCCGCCACCCATGAGATTAATTCAGCCTCTCTGACTTTCCGCTTGACCTTCTTTGTTGCTGTGTTGCCCACCCCACAGGCCGCATACTTGCTGGTAAGCTTCCTAGTTCTTTTCCTCCACTGTGAATGAATGTTTTGCCTGTACAGATACCTGAACACTCTCCCAGCCCATTTACTTTCTTCCATATTCCTCAGCCGTTCTTCCTACTCAATTTTACTGCGAGCTTCCCTCACTTCAAAACTAGCCCAGCCCATATCACCCTGCACAGCTTCATTTGTAGTCTTCCCGTGAGCGCCCAATGCGAGGCGACCCACTGGCCTTTGGTTCCCGTCGAGTCCTGATTGTACCCCTGATTTAGAGCAAACAACCGCATTTTCAAAAGTAAGTCCTGGAACCATTACCCCTTTCACATACCTCGGAGGACCTCGTACCTATTGTATCCCCATAGCGCTCTGTGCTTCATTATGGCCGCATTTCTCTTCCCCTTGACTGTTGCCCTACCCCTTGCCTTGAACGCCCTCGATTATCTCCACGGTGTCAAACACTTTTCATTACTAGACCTTCGGTCTGGTTATTGGCAAATTTCTGTGGATGCAAAGGATCAAGAGAAGACCGCGTTCGCCACCCCTGATGACCTATATCAATTCAAAGTTATGCCGTTCGGCCTATGAAAAGCCCCAGCAACGTTCGAACGTATGATAGACTTTTACTTAAGGGGTCAAATGGTCAACGTGCTTCTGCTACATAGATGACGTTCTCGTATTTTCACCTACATTTGAGACGCACCTTGAGCGCTTATCAGCTGTTCTTCAAGTCTTCCGCGAGGCTGGGCTGCAACTATATTCATCGAAGTGTCACTTCGATCTTCGGCAGATTACAGTGCTGGGCCACCTCGTCGACGCTTCCGGTATTCGACCAGACCCGGAGAAAATTCGTGCTGTTACGTCTTTTCCTGTACCTCTATCTGTCAAAGACATCCGAAATTTTGTAGGACTCTGCTCCTACTTCCGACGCTTCGTTAAAGACTTCGCAGCGATTGCCCGACCGCTTACTAATCGTCTGAAGAAGTGCCGTTTACGTGAGGCCCCGCTCAAACTGCCGCGTTTGCCCAGGACACCAACATTCTCACCACTCCACCTATACTGGCCCACTTTGACCCGTCCTCTCCTACAGAGGTTCATACCGATGCCAGTGGTCACGCTATCGGAGCCGTGTTAGCCCAGCGCCAACAGGGTCAAGATCGTGTTATCGCCTACGCTAGCCGCTTCCTCACAGCAGCGGAGCGCAACTATTCGATTACAGATCGTGAATGCCTGGCTCTAATCTGGGAGGTTTCCAAATTCCGCCCGCACTTGTATGGCCCGCACTTCTCTGTAATCACCGACCACCACGTGCTCTGCTGGCTTTCCTCACTCAAGGATCCTACCGGCCGGCTTGTTCACGGGGCTCTGTGGATGCAAGAATATTCCTATGCCCTTCCAACAAGCTGCGCCACAGATGTAACCGAGTTTCTTTTACGCAACGTGATTCTGCAGCATGACGTTCCACACCAATTGCTCACTGACCATGGTTGGGCATTTCTTTCTAAAGTCATCACCGACATCCTACACTCCTGCTCCACCAAGCACAAGCTCATTACGTCTTACCATCGACAGACTAATGGTGTCAAGGAGCCTCTGTATCCTACCCTACCACACATGCTTGCACAGTACGTCTCGTCCGACCATACTGATTGGGAGCTTGCGCTACCCTATGTCACTTTCGCGTATAATTCTACGCGTCACCATATTGCCGGTTATTCCCCGTTTTTTCTGTTGTTCGGCCGAGAACCTACATTGCTACTGGACGCATCCTTCCCATCCGCCGCAGTAGAGACCAGCGAGTATGCACTTGACGTCATCACCAGAGCAGCCCAAGCACGCGAAATTGCCTGTGCACACTTCTTGACCTCGCAAGAGAAGCAACGGCGTTTGTACGATTGCCGACACAGAGGCGTCCCCTTTTCGCCTGGATCTCTGGTATTCACGTGGTCCCCAACTCGTCACGTTGGCCTGTCAGAAAAACTCCTGTCTCGGTACACAGGCCCATATCGAGTGCTACGTGCCGTGACTCCAGTTACGTACGAAATCGCCCCAGTCGTACCAGTGCCTCATCTGCCCCGAATTGCACTGATGTTGTGCATGTCGCACGCCTCAAACCAAATTACTCTCCTGTTATCACAGATATTTAAACGCACCGGGACGGTGCTTCCGCCGCCGGGGATAATGGTACATGCATATTGCATGTTTCTCGTGAATATTACACGCGGGCGCCCCGACGAAGACGACGAACGCTATCTGGCTCTCGAGCTATCGGCTGAACCGGCCAGCGCTGCATTATCCTTAATACATACACTCTGTATATAGTCTCCAGTTCTTATTCCTTCGTTCGTGTAACAATACTTTACATGTCAGTCCTGGCTGAAAATATCATATCAGGATCGCAATGCGACACAATAATCAGCAAACTTCCAATCCATACACTCTTAGCGCCTCCTGTAACGTTTCAGCTTAATTTAGTTCCAAGTAACCTACAACATAAAGGTTACTAGGTGACTAAACTAACTTGATATTTGTGTTTTTGTTCATTTCCGTCGCGGCTAGATGTTACATGTGTCGAACTATACTATTTTAAATGTTACAGCAACGCCAAATGTCTCGTAATCTTTAAATCATAACTTATAAATAGAAAATTGTAATTCCTGGCTCAGGGGACCTATTGTATGGATTGGAAGTTTGCTGATTATTGTGTAGTATTGCGATCCAGATATGATATATTCAGCTAGGACTAACGTATAAAATTTGGTGTGCGACCGCAGGACGCAGGCAGGTTCGACTAAATTAAGATGCTATTGGTGCTAGTCGAAATGCATGTTTTCGCATATAAAAAAACTAAGTTTAATTATTGCACGAGCGCATGCTCAAGTCAGCCAGCAGCAATTCAGTGGTCAATTATATCTACTGCATACTTGCCATTAAGATGTAAAAGCAAGCCCCAGAAACAATAAACATGCATAGGAGAATATTGTGGCGAATGACGCTGTCTCATAAATTATAACTACGGTTCAGTGTGGTGGAAAGCCCCCCCCCCCCCCCTGCAGGCAATGTTTTTTTTTTTGCTTATGCTGAGAGAGACAGAGGGACACTCTTTGCCGTGGAAACCACACGAGGTGGACACGTGAACTATTTAGAAGCGCACGCGCGTGCAAAGACAGTTTCCGTAAAGGACTGGCCGAGTGGCGTCCTCCGCGAGGCCTCACATTTCTCCGCGCATGGTTGTAGGCTACCTAAATACGGCCGCAGAAAGAAGCGCGTAATAAAGAAGAAGCACCAGCAGAAAGAATCGCAAAAGAAGGAAGAGACGCACCTGCGTTGCTAGGCGGCAACTGCCTGGGCAGAGCATGCGCAGAGCAACGATCTTTATAGATCATACCACAGAAAGAAGCCCGAAAGAGAGAGCCGCGTCCGCGTTGCTAGGCGATACTGGCTCTACGCAGCATGCGCAGCGCGGTGTCCATCTGGGACATCCTGCAAGCCACTTTGCGTAAACATTCTAGTGGTTCAACCGGTACACTGTAGAAAGTAATCTCTGTACTAAGGCAAAGGCCTTCAATACTGTATGCCTGCACTACATGTTAAAGTGTTAAATGTTATTGTAACCTGTAGTTTAAGTGCACGCCTACTTACCTTTAATAGAAGTGAATTTTGTAAAGGGTCATGCTTAAGTTATGTATAAGTTAAATGTGCACAAATTTTTGAGAATATACTCCTTTAATAAACATCACCGTGCTAATTGTGTACGGGCTACCTCGTCCATCCTGAGCTTGACTTCTGCTAGAGAAGGAACAAACGTCGCGTAGCACCGCGAATAAAAGTCGTGCCCTGCGGCCAAGGGTGGCCTGGAGCTGGACTCAGTAGCCACTGCGCTAGCGCGCAACTTTCGTTCTTGGTGATTTGAGCGCAGTTTTGTGCCCCGCATCGACAGTGAGAGGGGTTGTGTGCGTGCGTGCAATTTGGAGCGCAATACACTGTAGCCCACCAATTTTGTCGTTGCGCGCATCTTGGTGGCGCGTTTGGCAGCATTCGCTATGACAGTGTGCTGCTGTCATGGCGAAAAGTGTCACTAGCACACAATATGATGATCTTGCGGGTTTTACCCACGACCGCGGCAGCCACTAATGCACCGCACGAGTGTTGTTTTCAGACGCTGCGCGTGACGAGCTAAGAACTTACCACAATAATAGACCACTCAGTCTCCTATGTCTGTCGCCGGACGTCGATGTTTCGAACTTGCAGGTGAAGTGATCCTGGAGAAGTGCTCGTTCGCGAGGACAAAGAAGCCATGCGGCTCCCTCTGCCTGCGGGACATCAGCCTGAGGGTGGCGCCGGGTTCCCTGGTGGGCATCGCGGGGCCTGTGGGCAGCGGCAAGTCCACCTTGCTCAAGGCTGTCCTGGGAGAACTGCACGCGGTGCACGGCACCGTAACGGTAAAGGTGCGTCAGTGGGAAGCAGTGCGTACGGAAGCCATCCTTTACCACAGTGTTGGTCCCGCAAGCTCTGTGGCAAATTATTGTACGCGAGCGCACAATTACAAATTTCTAAAACAGAGTCGAGTGGTGACGAATGTAAGAAATGCTTGTATCATTCCAATGCTTCCCGATAACCGTGGAATAATAAAACAGCCAGCATAATTTCACTGAGACTACAAAGAACACAATAAAAGTAGTAAGGAACATATTCCAAGAGCGCATCCTTGGATCTGGCTACAGCATTTGCAATTCTATCTGCGAGAAGCGCTTAAATTCTAACTCCATCTGATAAAACATACATGTTTGACATGTACAGGGGCATGTACAAGCTTGGGGCGTGGAGACTATAGATTAAAAGCTTCAGTAATCGTTTCGTTGACATTTTGTAACTCTGGCTCACTGTTTCTCCAAAATCGGCCAGCAACAGCGTATTGGTGATATCCTACGGAAACATTGGCCAAACAGCGAAGTGCGTGGCAGTCTGTGCAGTTTTTGCCTTCATGCACAGCACGGGGCCCGTGGTTTGTCTGTCTGCGAGCCTATTTGTTCACTCCTCCGTGATAACAACGCACGCAGACAGAAAAAGAGGAAAAGGCCGGACAAGCGCTTTTTGAACTCCTCCTATTTGCTGTCCTTGTGCTTTTCACTCCCTCTCACCCCAACATGACGAACGATAAACCTTTTTCTTTTCGCTTCAATAATGCCTCCACAGAGTAGCACGCCAGAAGCTCAGGCCGAATCCTCTGCCATTTCCTATAATCTACCTTTCTCTTTCGCGCATGGTGGCTAGCAGAAGTGGACCATACTCCATCACTTATTTTCTCTGCTGCAGGGTCCTCTTTCTTTATATTTGGTAGGCTTAACAGCAATTAATTCTTGTGGCTGCTATCACCAGGGAGCAGCATTTTTTTGCCGTTGCCATTACGCCTGTGGCACGCGTATTTCTTGGCAGATTTGCGACACCTATCGAAGCAACAAGAAAAATAAAAAGCCCTGTGGGCATGGTTCTCGGCTGCCTGACGAACGGGGGCTTTCGTTAATCTTCGGGCTCGCCATCTCGGAATATTTCATTCCTCGGGGAAGTGGGAATACTTGACCGTGTTGCTTCAAAGGACAAAATAATCCCTGTCCCTAAATACCTTTCCGCTGTTACTGAACCTCCGAAGCATACTACAGTGAAGGAAATGCGATGATTTCTCGATTTATGTTCATACGCTTGTTGCCCTGTACAAAATTTAGCCACAGCCATCGCTTCACTGACGAAGCTATTGTCCTGTTCACGCGATTTTTGCTACTAGATGCCAGACTGCGATAAAGACTTCACAAAACTACGGCATCTACTAACTTGGGCACAAGTGCCATTATGAACCGACTTCTCTGACCTAATTTCATACGGCCCTTCGCGGAGTCATTACAGCTGTCTTACAGCGCAAGCCAGACTTTCTTTATTATGTCGTACTTTATGCAAGCGGTGCCTCACCAAGGCGGAAGCCAACAGCTTTGTCACCGGAACAGAGGGCCTCGCCGCTATATGAGCTGGAAGCAAGGTGCGCAAAGGTTTGCAATGCCAATAATCATACATTTCATCATGAAAACTAGTGCAGGAATTGTTGTTACACAGTTACCTGCGCACAAACACATGGACAGGGAAAACCACGACGACACTTCCCTATACTCGCAACTATGTTTGATTGAGAACGCCACGATATATACACATGAAAAATTGAAGGGTGCGCCCTGAGGTGTAGCAAAGATAACCACATCCAAGAAAACCAAGTCAGGATAACACTGGCAGCAAAACTAAAATCACACAATCACTTTTCGTCATACTATCATACCACTTCGCCTAGGCGACCATGTTTCTACGATAAAGACAGTGTGAAAACTTTCACGAAGTCCGTAGGTAAGATTCCTGTGATTATTGCTGTTGAGAGCGTTTGTGCCATTCGGTCCTCGCTTCTCTTGTAAGGAGACATCGAGTCTAACCCGGGTCCCGATAGTGCTGAACTTGTACTAAAAGAGCTGCAAAAACTATTAGCCGGCCAAAAAGGAATAATCACAGAAATGAAAGACGTGAAGAACTGATTCGATATTTCGGTACTGAAAATAATCTACTTTGCTGTCTTTCATTGTCATATGACATACTGTTATGAATCATGGTGGCCCACATTTAAAACATATTCGGATCCAATTTTGCGCTTAAGAAGAGAGCGGTGCGGATAATGACGTTTTCTACTCCATTCGAGTCGAGCAGTCATTTATTTTGCAGGTTGAAAATACTTCCCTTTACCCTATCCTCCGAAATGAAAGTTGGTATTTTAGTGAATAACATAATAATAATAATATTTGGGGTTTTACGTGCCAAAACCACTTTTTGATTATGAGGCACGCCGTAGTGGAGGACTCCGGAAATTTTGACCACCTGGGGTTCTTTAACGTGCACCTAAATCTAAGCACACGGGTGTTTTCGCATTTCGCCCCCATCGAAATGCGGCCGCCGTGGCCGGGATTCGATCCCGTGACCTCGTGCTCAGCAGCCCAACACCATAGCCACTGAGCAACCACGGCGGGTTGTGAGTGAATAACATAATGTGTCCCAATCACTCATTGTCGTTTAGTATATTTGGGACTCCAACACGAAATACTAGACACACCACTAACATAAATTTCAATTTACCAGTTACTCGAAACACATACGGTCAAAGACTAATTCAGTATTATGGTACAAAAATATGGAACGCCTTACCAATAGAAGTGAAGAGTGCCACTAACTTTTTGTTTTCCATAAAAAGATTATATCTCTAAAAATTAGTTAAGAATGTTGCTTTGTCTTTGTGGTGATATTTTTCAGTAATACTATTCTATTGTTGCACTGTTGTATGTTTTCTTTTTTCCCTCTTGTTTCTCATCCTGTACAATTATGTCCAAGAAGCCAATCAATGAGTTAGCGGTAAGAGGGAAACTAGAGGAATTCCGGATCAAGCTACAGAACACGTATTCGGCTTTAACTCAGGAAGAGGACCTTAGTGTTGAAGCAATGAACGACAATCTTATGGGCATCATTAAGAAGTGCGCAATGGAAGTCGGTGGTAACGCCGTTAGACAGAAAACCAGTAAGCTATCGCTGGAGACGAAAGATCTGATTAAGAAACGCCAATGTAGGAAAGCCTCTAACCCTACAGCTAGAATAGAACTGGCAGAACTTTCTAAGTTAATCAACAAGCGCAAGACAGCGGACATAAGGAACTATAATATGGATAGAATTGAACAGGCTCTCAGCAACGGAGGAAGCCTAAAAGCAGTGAAGAAGAAACTAGGAATAGGCAAGAATCAGATGTCTACGTTAAGAGACAAAGCCGGCAATATCGTTACTAATATGGATGAGATATTTCAAGTGGCTGAAGAGTTCTATAGAAAGTTATACAGTACCAATAACACCCACGACGAAAAGGTGAGAGAGAATAGTCTAGAGGAACTTGAAATCCCACAAGTAACGCCGGAAGAGGAAAAGAACGCCTTGGGAGCTATGCAAAGGGGGAAGGCAGCTGGGAAGAATCAGGTAGCAGCAGATTTGTTGAAGGATGGCGGGAACACTGTCCTAGAAAGATTGGCCGCCCTATATACACAATGCCTCATGACCTCGAACGTACCGAAATCTTCGAAGAACGCTAACATAACCCGAATCCATCAGAAAGGAGACGCCAAAGACTTGAAAAATTATAGACCGATCAGCTTACTGTGCGTTGCCTACAAAGCATTTACTAAGGTAATCGCAAATAGAATCAGGAACACCTTATACTTCTGTCAACCAAAGGACCAGGCAGGATTCCGTAAAGGGTACTCAACAATAGACCATATTCACACTATCAATCAGGTGACAGAGAAATGTGCGGAATATAACCAACCCTTAAATATAGCCTTCATTGATTACGAATAAGCGTTTGATTCAGTCGAAACCTCAGCAGTCATGAAGGCTTTACGGAATCAGGGTGTAGATGAGCCATATGTAATGATACTGGAAGATAACTATAGCGGCTCCACAGCCACCGTAGTCCTCCACAAAGAAAGCAACAAAATCCCAATAAAGAAAGACGTCAAACAGGGAGATACGATCTCTCCAATGCTATTCACAGCATGTTTACATGAGGTATTCAGAGACCTGGAGTGGGCAAAATTGGGTATAAATGTTGATGGAGAATACCTTACCAACTTGCGATTCGCTGATGATATTGCCTTGCTTAGTAACTCAGGTAATTGCAATGCATGCTCACTTACCGGAGAGGCAAAGCACAAGGTTGGGTCTGAAAATTAATCTGCAGAAAACTAAAGTAATGTTTAACATTCTCGGAAGAGAGCAGCAGTTTACGATAGGTAGCGAGGCACTGGAAGTGGTAAGGGAATACATCTACTTAGGTCAGGTAGTGACCGCGGATCCGGATCATGAGACTGAAATAATCAGAAGAATAAGAATGGGCTGGGGTGCGTCTGGCATGCATTCTCAGATCATGAACAGCAGGTTGTCATTATCCCTCAAGAGAAAAGTGTATGTTAGCTGTGTCTTACCACTACTCACGTATGGGGCAGAAACCTGGAGGCTTACGAGAAGGGTTCTGCTGAAATTGAGGACGACGCACCGAGCTATGGGAAGAAGAATGATAGGTGTAACGTTAAGGGATAAGAAATGAGCAGATTGGGTGAGGGAACAACGTGGGTAAATGACATCTCAGTTGAAATCAAGAAAAAGAAATGGGCATGCTCCGGACATGTAATGAGGAGGGAAGATAAGCGATGGTCATTAAGGGTTACGAACTGGATTCCAAGCGAAGGGAAGCGTAGTAGGGGGCGGCAGAAAGTTAGGTGGGCGGATGACATTAAGACATTTGCAGGGACAACATGGCCACAATTAGTACATGACCGGGGTAGTTGGAGAAGTATGGGAGAGACCTTTGCCCTGCAGTGGGCGTAACTAGGCTGATGAGGATGATGATCCCAATTATGTATAATCAATACGCATTTGTTCATCACTGTCCTGATCGCCGCAGCACAAACGCATGTATTAGCCTTGGCTATGGGCCCAACAGTTGTTCGCTTATGTTGATGTACAAATTTATGACGAAATAAATATTGTCTAATGTCTAATAATAATGTCTAACTAACTAGTGGCAATGAATAAGATGGTGTCCGATTTGACTTCCCGAGTGACAGTAGTCGAAAAACTTTGGCAAACCATCATCCCGTTGCGAAATGAAATTGAAGCCGTAAAAGCAGAAACTGCTAAAATTACTGACCTGGCCACTTGCTTGCAACGGCGTATGGATAACGCTGGACACCGATCACGTAGGAATAACCTAACCTTTTTTGGTGCTCCTGATACTAATCCCTCGGAACCATTCGCCCAGTCTGAAGAAGCCGTAACCCAGCTGCACCTGAACATTAAGATACAAAACATAGATACATAGATACATAGAACATAGATACATAGATACAAAAGAAATTGAACGAGCACGTCGTTTCAGGACGCACACCGCTGGGCGCCGTCGCCCTATTTGAATTTACGTACTTTACAACAAAACCGACTGTCCTACCAAATGGCCGTAAGTTCAAAGGCACCGCACACAGCGTCGGCGAAGATTTTACTAAGGCTGTGCAGAATGCCCGCAGGTACCTTGTTGCTTTTGCGAAAGTAAAATCTGCTCGCTTTTCATTGCGTTACAAAACATTGCACATAGGTAGTAAACGCTTCATATTTGACGGGACATCACAGACCGTCACAGAAACAGCATAGCAATCGCATTGTCCCAAGAATACAGGAACTCGCCCTCCCATACCACGTAATAATCTCTCTTTTTCAGTAATTTTCACGAACACACGCAGCTTTCTGGCAAAGCGTGAACACGTATGAAATCTTATGTCATCATCCGCCAGTACCCTACTGATACTAACAGAAACGTGGCTTACAAAAGAAATCAGAAGTCCTGGGAAATCTTCCCAACTTCGACGTTTATCGATGCGATCGGAGACAAGCACGTGGCGGAGGTGTTCTGATTGCCGTGAACCAACAATTGCCGTGTACACGAATTACCGTTGACAGCCACTTGGAAACACTGTGGTTAAAATGTCAATTTTCCCCACAAACCGTACTGATAGGTGTCTGTTATCGACCTCATCGCCATCAACTGGACTTTTCTATTCTCCTAAATAACATATTAAATGAAATTACTTCAAAGCATCCCAATGCTATTATTCTCCTTTTTGGAGACTTTATTTTCCCCACATTAACTGGCACAATGGCACTCCTTTACTAACAAATCAAACTGAAGCGAGCGACTTTATAGAAGTGTGTTTAAATTACAATTTAACACAGCTTGTACTGGAGCCAAACCGTGTGTCGGGGACATCTGCCAATATTTTAGATCTTACACTAACCAGTCATCCTGAAAGCTTAACATGCCTTACATATCTTCGTGAGATTATATATCACAAAGTTATTCATGCTGCCTTCACTTTCGCTCCCCCACCCCGCGACATGCACGAGAAGGCAATTTGTTTATATGACAAAGGTAACTATGAGGCTATAAATACTGAATTTAACGCATTGTTTTCTACCTTTGCAGATTAATTTACCAACCATTCGATTTATGATAACTGGCTGTTGTTTAAAAACAAATCTGTGAACTAAAGAACCAATTTATCCCCAAGATAACCATTCCATCCAATCGACAAAAACCATGGTTTACGAGATCCTTAAAACGACTAGAAAATAAAAAAGCGCCTTTATCACCACGATAAAGTTATGGCAAGCTGAGTTACGTGGGAGAAATATTACGCTGCTGAAGCTGCGTACTTAATTGAAATTCGCGATGCCAATCAAGCCTTTTTTCACTATAACCTGCCAAACATTTTACTTACTAATCCAAGAAAATTCTGGCAGGTGATAAACTCCAAAGACGCGCGTATCAATAATCTTACTAACGAGCTGTGGGAATCGGTGACAGATTTAACCTGCGCTAATATGTTACATTTTCTTCAGTCTTCACTAATGAAATGGACACACTTCCTCCCCCGCCATCCACAAATATAATATGCAACATGTCAGCGATCACATTCACAGTACGCGGGCTCTTCTCTGTGATAGAAAATATTAAGTTGTCTTCATCATCTGCCAACGATGACCATTAACTCTAAAATACTAAAAAACACGAAACACATTTCTGCATCGTTTCTCTATTTATTATTTTCACAGTCGCTTTCCACAGGCACATGCCAGACGAGTGGAAGAAGGGGAAGGTTACTCCAGTCAACATATCGGGGAGCAAAAATTCTCCCCTAAATTACCGCCCCATCTCATTGACAAGTGTTCCCTGCAAAATCATGGAGCATGTAATCTATTCTCATATTATGAACTCTCTAGACGCTAACAACTTATTTCATCCTTCACAGCACGGGTTCCGCAGGGGCCGTTCTTGCGAGACCCAGCTGGCGCTATTTCTTCATGACTTTCATGTTAATCTTGACCGTAACATACAAACAGACGCCATATTTTTCAATTACGCTGAAGCGTTTGACAAAATAGCTCATCAACGCCTATTACTAAAACTTTCTCGTTTGAATTTCCATCCTGATATCCTAAAATGGCTTGAGCAATTTTTAACTAACCGCTCACAGTATGTCTCATTTAATAACCACGATTCAAACATTACACTCGTCAGACCAGGCGTACCACAGGGGTGCGTCCTTGGCCCCCCTTCTTTTCTTAATTTACATTAACGACTTACCCTTGCATGTGTCCTCCCATAACCGTATGTTTGCCAATGAATGCGTTATTTACCGCGCAGTCAATACTATCACTGACCAAATAATTTCAATCTAACCTTAACCGCGTACAAGAATGGTGTGATGTTTGGCTGATGACACTCAACTCTAACAAATGCAAACTTGTCTCGTTTACGCGTCGTCATCATCCTCTTAACTTTTCTTATGGGATTGGTGACGTCACCGTGGAATCCGTGGAATTCTACAAATACCTAGGTATCACCTTGACTAATGATCTAACCTGGAATGCGCATGTTACTAATGTTATTTCATCGGCTTACAGAACATTGGGATTTCTAAGACTTCACCTTCGCCTCGCTCCATTGCATGTAAAACTGTTAGCCTATAGATCATAGGTAAGAACGAAACTCGAATACGCATCTGCCATCTGGGATCCGTATCAAGCATATCTCACCAATGCCCCCGAGGCAGTTCAAAATCGCGCCACCAGGTATATTCATTCCACATACTCTTACAACGTCAGCATATCATCTTTAAAAAAAGAATCTTCCTTATCGCTTCTATCCCTTCGTCGCCGCATTGCCACCCTTTCCCCCTTCCACAGGTCCTACTATTCGATGCTTAATCGACCACCATACATTGTTCCTCCAACGCGCTGGTCACGACGCATTGGCCATCCCCAGCAGGTAGCACAGCCACATTCACGCACAAATACATTTGCAGCCTCATTTTTCTAGCGAGCATCTAAAGACTGGAATGGCCTTCCTCATCAAATCGCTGCCATCACCTGCTCTTCACAATTTGTTCAAGATGTAAGAACTTTTTATCTGCAGTATTGAATGCAATATAACACTTGTTTGTATATGTTGTATTCCCACCCTTTATGTAATACCCATACTACCGGGTCCTTAAGGAAATAAAATGAAATGGAATGAAATGAAATTATTAAAGTGGTCGCGTACGGTACCTCGAATATCAGACAGCTAGTTGTCTCAAGATGACAACCACCGGCGGGCTTTGGCGCGGCAGTCATCAAACACCAATGGTGCTGTCCCTACGAGGAATAAAAAGAAGGGAAGTAGAAGTCTGGAAGGCCGTAGCGCGGTGCGAATGAAGTCTGGTTTGAGAGCATAAGTGAACCGGTCACAGATGCGGACACAGTGTCCGAGGTTCAGGGCTTTCAGCAGGGCTATAGCCATTGTCTAAGAGAATATTCTTGCTCCGCTGCATTTATGGAAATCTAGTACGTTTAAGGCGATAGTTCTGAAGTTTAAACCGGGTCCCCAGTCGAAGTGTTTACACTTAAGACTATTGTAGCCGTGATTCTGAGCTGCAGCATACTACCCGCGATTACCACCAACACTAGTGCTGCCACTTGCAGTGACATCAGCTCTCATTTGCCCCAGTGTGACACGCCGGACGGACCCAGCTCTCCTAAAGGTTTATCCTAAAGGGTCCTCTCCTAAAGCTTTATCCTAAAGGTTTATCTCCTAAAGGTTTATCCGGTCGTCAAAAATTAACTGCCTTCATATCAAGGGGTATCATAAGAAGCCAACAAGCCCTCACACCAAGGACAACATAGGGAAAATTCATCATCATCATCATCAGCCTGGTTGCGCCCACTGCAGGGCAAAGGCCTCTCCCATACTACTCCAACTACCCCGGTCATGCACTAATTGTGGCCATGTTGTTCCTGCTAACTTGCTAATCTCATCCGCCCACCTAAATTTCTGCCGCCCCCTGCTACGCTTCCCTTCCCTTGGAATCCAGTCCACAACCCTCAATGACCATCGGTTATCTTCCCTCCTTATTACATGTCCTGTCCATGCCCATTTCTTTTTCTTGATTTCAACTATGATGTCATTACTCGCGTTTGTACTCTCACCCAATCTGCTCTTTTCTTATCCCTTACACCCGTCATTCTTCTTGCCATAGCTCGTTGCCTCGTCCTCAATTTAAGTAGAACCCTTCTCGTAAGCCACCAGGTTTCTGCCCCGTACGTGAGTACTGTGAGACACAGCTGTTATACACTTTCCTCTTGAGGAATAATGGCAACCTGCTGTTCATGATCTGGAAATGCCTGCCAAACGCACCCCAGCCCATTCTTATTCTTCTGATTATTTCAGTCTCATGATCCGGATCCGTGGTCCCTACCTGCACTAAGTAAATGTATTCCCTTACCACTTCCAGTGCCTCGCTACCTATCGTAAACTGCTGGTCTCTTCCGAGACTGTTGAACATTACTTTAGTTTTCTGCAGATTAATTTTTAGACCCATCGTTCTGCTTTGTCTCTTCAGGTCAGTGAGCACGCATTGCAATTGGTCTCCTGAGTTACGAAGCAATGCAATATCATTAGCTAATCGCAAGTTACTAAGGTATTCTCCATTAATTCTTATCCCCAATTCTTTCCAATCCAGGCCTCTAGGGTAAGTTACTTGTGCTTAATAAATGAAATAAAGAACCACTAAATTAATGGAAATGAATGTGGATAATAAACAGCTTGCCGCAGGTGGGGAACGATCCCACAACCATCGCACTTCGCGTGTGAAGCATTACCAATTGAGCTACCGCGGCGCCGTTTCCCCATCCACTTTCTTGGGTATTTATGTTTCCTAGTAGAACCCTGGGAGTGTTAGCCAGCGCCACCACTCGCAGACCTTGGCCGCGGATGTGGAACATCCTTTCTGCCGCAAGCATCACGAAAACGTCACGTTTTCGTGGCTTTCTCCAATGAAGTACTAACTGAAGGTATTGACCACTTTATCATTAGGGATTTATACTAATGCTCCTCAAAGCGATTCATGTCGAGCTGTCAGCACCAGTGTCAATTAAAGCGCTGACTTCGTCGTCTATGGTAATCAGTATGTCTGACGTTACAACTTGTCGTTGATCACTGGAATGCGCCTGAACATCGTTTCGTTGTCGTCGTTTTCGCCGTTGTAGTCGTAATGAAGGATATTGGACGCGCTCGGTGTCAGTGGCCTCACCTCTGGAGGTCGCTTGACTCAGTTTTCCGGGTATTTAGGACTGGGCGAACGACGCCTACGAGCGGCTCGAGGAAACAAAGGGCCGGGCGATCGAATGAAGAACGGGGCTCGTGCCTTCGCTGCTCGAATGAATTATCGCCCGAAGAAGTTCTCCATAGGGCGCTCACCAGGTTGTGGACGAGTAGCAGCTGCAGGGAACCCACGGAGACCAACGAGCCGATAGGCACACATCCTGTAGATGTGGCCAGCGTCTCCGCAATGAAAGCATAGGTGCTTGCGGTCAGGAGCCCGCCAGAAGGTCGTTTTTCTGGGACTCCGACTCCTCGATGGACAGTGGACTGCGACGCCTGAACGCTACTTTCGCTTATTTGGTGGGGCGAATGATGTTTGAGGGGCTGTACAGCGACGGTCGTCGTACCGCGTCCGCGTAATTCATTCGGACAGGCTCCCGCCGTTGTGGTGCCTCGTAGCGTTCAGGAGTTTGGATTACTTGCCTTACCTCGTCGTGCACTATCTCTGCCACAGAAATTCGTGCTGTAGGCGCGTCGGTTACCTACAGTTTATGGAGCTCTTCTCGTATAGCATAGCCCTGATCATTTCGCGCAGGTCATCGAGGTCGTTTCCTGAAGTCATGGAAGGGGGCTCTTCGAAAGTTATATCACGTTGTAGTCGTATTGTCAGGTACGCTATCGGAGGGCCCCTTCTATTGCTATCGCTTCAGCAAGGAAGTCCGCAAGTGTAGTGGGTGGATTTGGAATAAGCCCAGCAGAAATCTCTTGCTTCACGCATTACATCAGTTATCAGACCTGCTTGTCTTCGGCCGTTGAGGCATCCGCACGTCTGACAAGCTGGGCCATGTCTTCACGGTACGTGGTGACGCTCTCGTTCCGGGCTTGGAATCTTGCCTGTATTGCCAACTCCGCTCTCTCTTTGCTGTCCGTGTTGGAGTATGGGGCGCTCAGCTGTCGTCGAAATTCGTCCCACGAAGACAATGCCGTTTCATGGTTATGAAACCACTTCCTCGCAAAGTTTCGGAGCGCGAAGTGCACGTTGTGCAGCTTGCGGTCTTCGTTTCATCCGTGGCATTCGGCGACCCGCTCGAAATGATCTAGCCTATCTTCCACGTTGAGTAGCATTTCCGCGGTATACAATCGGCGCCTACGGCTGGTTGATGATGAACTGCTCCGGCACAACAGAAGCAGCAGAAGGCGGTGGGCTCGCGTTCATTATCCGGATATGCTCGGGAAAAGACCGTGCTCAGGTTGTAACCCTTGCAGACGGCGGCGGGTCGAGTCCTTCGATATGGCGGTTCTCCCGAGTGCTTCACCTAGTGTCTCCCTCGCTCCACGCGTGGTCTCGCGTTCACGGCGGGGCGCGCACGCGCGCAGTGGCGCGTCGGCACACGGAGCGGGCCGGAGCGGGCCGGAGCAGGCGCGGACGCGGCGCCCTGCATACGTGGCGGCTCGCAGTGCTCGAATCCGCGCTGGCCGTCCGGCGCGCGCGATGTCAGAGCGTGCGCGCAATGAGCGTAACGAGGACACCACAATGCCTTTCTCCCACATGTATTACAACACGTGTTCCGAGCAACCTCATAGCGTCTCTCGCGGCCGAATGGGAAATCTGCGTTAAAGATTCATGCCAAGTGCATAAAATCTACCTCTTTTCGTGATAATGAGATGGATCGCTTGCTGATACAACACTAACTGGGATGGCGATGTGCTATGCTTCAGTGACGAGCGTGGTCATCTCGATAAGGCTTTTTTCCTAGGACCACTGTATCTTTAAAGATAGGCCGGCAGGGGCATCTTTTGCAATGCTGTGCAAGAAAACCATTGACCCGCTGTTCGTTTAGAATGCTGTTATGGCGTTTCATTCTATCATTAAGGCATCGTCCGGTCTAGCCGATGTAGCACGCTCCGCAGATTGCACGTATCTGGTAGACACTTGTTATACATCCTAGAAGATTACTCCGGTGATTATTTTCGCAGGTTGTGTTCTTTCTGCCTACTGGTGTGGTCTTTCTACATAGACTGCTTAAGTGCTTAGGCGCTGTAAACGCCACAGAAATGTTATGGCGCTGTGCTATTTTCTTGAGTCAATGCGTCAATTCATGCATGTACGGTATGACAGCTACCCTATATTTCTCTTTAATGCGGCACACAAGCGAGGAAACATTCGATCGAAGTTGCTTCAGTAATCTTTCAGCTAATGATGCGATGATGTGGCTAGCGTATTCTAAGTCACGAAAGCATTTCACTTGTTGTGGAACGCTTACATTGATTAGATGATGGCAGGATTTCTTTCGAGCATTCAATAAGCACATCTTTACGATGCCTCTGTTGACGAGCTTAAAGTGCGAAGAGCGAAACTAGAGAAATGTTTGTTAGCGCGTGAATGATAACACCAGCATGTTTGGTGGTCATTTACAACAATGTGTAGGTCTAAAATTATAGGGTCACTTAAGAACTCTCTTAAGCGTGAACGACGAAAGCCTACTCTTCCTCCTCTCATCATTCCCCTCCTCAGTAAGCATTTTAGTTATTTGTAATCAATTGTAGTCGTTACAATTTGTCATGAGACGTATTGGTAATTCATAGTCATTCCTAGTCATTACAAGTCCAAAAACAAGAAAGGGGCTGACAGATGGAGTGGCACACTGTGGTATAAAGTTTGTAAACAGGGATAAGATGCCTCAGAAAGGCTGGCCAACGTTTCGATAGGAGAACCTATCTTCGTCAAAGGCGGCCTCGTCATCCTCGGCGTGTTAGTTTTAAAGGGTTAGTGCAGGGACGTCACGTGCGGGTGTTGTCGCTGGCGGCTGGTTTTAAAGAGAGAGATTACCAGAGTGGGCACGCGGGCTCCCCGCGTGCCCACTCTCACGCTCTTGTCCCCTCGTCTTGAGAATGAAGCTCACAGACGTCGGACGACAGCGCTTGTTTCCTCTGGTAATCTCTCTCTTTAAAACCAGCCGCCAGCGACAACACCCGCACGTGACGTCCCTGCACTAACCCTTTAAAACTAACACGCCGAGGATGACGAGGCCGCCTTTGACGAAGATAGGTCCTCCTATCGAAACGTTGGCCAGCCTTTCTGAGGCATCTTATCCCTGTTTACAAACTTTATACCACAGCTAGTCATTACAAGTTATTTCAGTCATTCTAAGTCATTACTTCTCACTACTAAGTATTTTAATCATTTCTGATCAATTGTGGTCATTACAAGCTGTTATTACATATGTTGGTCATATCATAGCCATCAGAAATATATACAAATTATATTGGTCATTGTTACTTATTACTGGGCATTACTAAGCATTTTAGTCATTTGTAATCAATTGTAGTCGCTACAATTCGTCGTTAGACATATTGTTCATATTTTAGTCACTATTAGCCATTGCAAGTCATTCCACTCATCATTAGTCATTACTGCTCACTGGTAAGCATATTTAGTAGTTCCTTATCAATTGTGGTCATTACCAGCAGTTGTAGATGTATTGGTCATTCGTAGTCATTAGTCGTCATTACAATGATTAGTAGTCATTTAGTCATTACTACTAATTACTAGACATTTCTAGTATTTTATAATCAATTGTGGTCATTACAAGCTGTCGTTAGACATATTGGTCATTTCGGAGTCACTAGTGGCCATTATAAGTCATTAGTAGTCATTATTAGTCATTCTAGGCATTATTAACCTCTACCACTCTCTATTATAACGTTATCATTCACTGTCACTATCAATAATTTTTCATTCTTTAATCTGTATTTAATCAATATTAATATGACGTGATGATGCTTCGGCGGACACTCCGGCGGTCAGGTCTGCTGACACAAACTTTAACATCACCCTAGAAAGGCTTTCGCCTTAAAAACCGTATTTCACCGTCACTTGGTAATCCAAAGGTAGTCTGTTGCGGCCTAACACACTCGTACAACGCACAGTACGCTGTCACTTTCCTGCTCAAGTTATTGCTACTTAAAACGAAGGACGAGCATGAAATCGTCAACATATCGAAATACTTTAGGAGCATTTGAATCTTTCACAGTTCATCTAGGCATCTGTCTAACATGCCTAGATATACATTACTTAAAACTGGCGCAAGGCATCAACCGATGCACACTCCGTTTTTCTGCAGGTGCGTTACACCATTCGAAGTCACAAAGGTAGACGACAAATAAAAACCTAATGGTTCTAAAAAGTAAGCGACGTAAGTTCCTGCTTCGTTTTGAAACCTCACAACGCCAAAGTTGTCAATCCCGCGTTCAACGCAAGTAGTAAGTCCAGTCCGCGGTAATGAGTAGCATAGGTCTTTGATGTCGATGGAAAGGAAATATTAGTCCTGTGTTAGCATGCGAGTTGGTATATTCTAAAACCTTCTCAGAGTTATTAAAAAGGAATGGATCCTTAACGTCCGAAAGATTCAGTTTTTTTCAGCAGGAACACAGCGATACACTTTTGCCACATGTCACTTTTGCATATAATTACCCTGAACGGGTCGTCCACTTTGTGTGTCTGCACACTAAAAAATACTTCTAAGGCAAGCTTGTATTTGTCGTTACTCTTCAGCCCTTTTGCTAACTTCATCTTTTTGCATAACTCGATGACCCGCGATCGAATCTTAGTCAATCTGGCTTCTTTGTGCTCAGTAAATACGCCTGCAGTTAAGCATTCAGCCTTGGCGTAAAATGTTCCATGTGAGAGGACGGTAAACCCACCTGATTCATTATGACTTTTGCCTCCATCATGGTATACCAACAAGCCCAACGCGCAACTTTAGTAGATCGTCAGTGGTTTGTTTGCATGTTTACCTGTGCGGATGGCCAGCTCTTCGGCTTCCGTGATCGTGCAGGAGTTGGTCGACGCAGCGGTGGTCACGGGGTCTCGGCGGTCACTTACCACTGCCACTGCGGCCTTTTTCTTCGTCCCATACATAGCCGCTTCCGTAAGACGGGCCGTGGTATGGAGCCTGGATGTTTTCTGCATGTACTGGGGCCTTGCTCTCCTCCTGCCGGAATGTATGTTAGGATCCATGTTGCATAGTATTGGGATCACGTGATAACTGTCCTGGACGTGACGAGGTATCGAGCAAGTTTCTTGGGTTTGTGTTGTTATAGCTGGGAAGCCCAACGTTTGTAGGACCTGCCGGCCCGTGCGAGTCCGCGCAAGTCTCTGTGTTGCGAGTCGTAAAAGGCTTCTGTCGATTCGCTGAGGCAGTTGTGCAAACCAAGCGCCAATTATTTTTCAGTTGATGTACTCATCGGCAGGCGGAGGGCGGTCTTCAAAGCCATCCTCAAGAGCGTGTCGGCCTTCTTCGTCTCGTACTGTGTGAGATGGTAATCGGGCAGGCTGTATGGGATTTTGCTCATCACCAGACTCCTGACCAGTCGGAGGGTGTCCCCTTCCTTCATGTCTCTGTTCTTGGATGCTACGCGGGAGATAATGCGTGATATCTCCTTCAGACTGGTTTTGAGGAGTGTGAGGTTGTGTGGGACCAGCTCGTTGGACTGCAGCTACATACCCAGCACCCTGAGCAACGACTCCTCTGATATAAGACCCCCCTTGAGTTGTACCTCGAGCTTTCTTGTTGGGTCTGTGAGGACCGTGTTTTTACCCCGGCCTCGCCAGACTCATAGGAGCTCAGATTTCTAGGGTGTGTACTGCAGTCCCCGTTGGTTGACGTCTATTGGATGAAGGGAGCTGCAGTTTGCAGTCATGCTTCTTTTTCAATGAAGGACCTTGTTGTGATCCAGAGTGTTATGTCGTCTGCATAGACGGCGTGCCGAAGACCTTCTACCTCCTGTAGTTTTTTGCGAGGCCGATCATGGTGACGTTAAAAAGCGTGGGTGAAATGACAGCTCCTGGTGGTGTGGCCTTGTCGGGAGGGTGGTATATTCTATAACTGCGGAAGATATGATATGCTCAAGTAGGTTACCTGGAATACTAGTCAAGGATATAGGCCTATAGTTTGAGGGCACTGATCGGTCACCTGATTTCTAAATGGGAGTGATGCGACCGATCTTCCAGTCATCCGGTACAATTCCTGTATCTATTGATTATTGGAAAAGGGCGGCCAACACAGGAGATAATATAGGCTTAATGATCTTAGATATATTTGGGCAAATGCCGTATAAACCTGGCGCTGAATTATTCGAAAGTCGCTCGATGGCCGAGTCTATTCCCTTCGGTGTAATTATAAGGTCATTCATACATGAGCTAATCGAAAGAAACGTAAGATCAGGTGGTTTGGGTTTGTGAATACTGAGCTCAAAAACGAGTTTAATTCAGTCACAGCTTCAGGGGTGAGAGCAGCACGCCGTTATTGACGATTGGTATAGTGGATTAAGAAGAGTGTTTAAGTTTAATTACTTTCCAAAACTTTTGGATCGCTAATTAGCATGCTCACGATGTCACCTTTAAAGAATTTGACTTTAGACGCTTCAATTTCCGCTTTACATTTGTTTGACTGCTCTCGGTAGTTCTGCCCATCACCATCCCAGTTGGGCAACTTGGCTTTAGAGTAAAGACGTTTCTTTTTATTGATTGCTCTCTTCACTTGGGAAGTGAACCATGTGTTGTGTGTTGAAGAAGTGATTTCAATCTTGGGGACATGCGTTTCCTTCAGTTCAGTAAGCTTTCGTCAGATAGCGAGCCAGTTGTCATTTGCATTGCGATGTCATGGTTTCCAAGAACCACAGAGAAAAAAAGATGACAGCTTGTCGAGAATCGCGCCGACATTTGCACGGGAATAATCGTAAAGAGATTTCATTACTTTTTCTGGTTTACTACATTGTAAAAGATTTTTACAGTGTACTACAATGTGGTCGCTAGTACATCCTACGACGTGAACAAGCATATTTCCTGTTCGGTTGTGAGGACTAGATCTAGAATTGAGTTTCCACTTGCTGGCTTGCAAACCATTTGATGCCGATCAAATGAACTCTAATATGAATATGGTCCAAGAGACCAGCAGGCAGCATGCCTTAAAGGGGTTGGGACACCAAATTTAGAGGCTATAAAAAGCATGTTGTAGGCTGCTTCCGTATGCAAGGACACCCAGAACGAGGTATTGGACGCTGCAAACATTTCAAAATAATTTTAATTCAGCTCCAAAGAGTCATTAAAAACTCCTTCTCGTAGTCGAGACCCATCGCTAGCGCGGCAGTTACTACGTCACAGAGGAGGAACGAAAATATTGACGTCATAGCACACCAGCACAAAAACGTGACGTATGATGAGTAGCGATGAAATGCCGATTACGGAGCCTGCTGAGCCGAGCAACCGAGCATAGCCTCCTCTACGACCGAGCTACAGGCATATAGAAATCCTTTCTTAATGCAAAGAAGGGGTAAGGCGTGGTGACACGGACACAAGAGGAGAGAAGTGGACAACACGAACGCCGCACGCCGGCCCGCGAACGGCAAGCTGCGTGCGGCGAGTTGCCCTGCGGACGGGCCTTTACATGTTTGACTGTAACACTAGCCGGCCGACTCCGAAAGGGACCAGCAGGATATGCGGCGTTCGTGCTGTCTGCTTCTCTCCTCGCATAGTCGCATAGTTCGGCAGCTCGGAGCGGAATCTCCTTCGCTTGGCCTTTCCACGTTACCGGCCCGTCCACGTTACCGGCACGGAAACTCGCCGCACGCCGTTTGCCGTTCGCGGGCCCCCGTGCGACGACGGTTTTGCTCGCGAACGGCGAGATTTCCTCGCCGTAGAGACGACGGGCCCGGGATCCATTTGTGCGGCAGCCGTACGGCGAAGAGGCCAATCAGCGACCGAGGAGTGGTCACTCTGGCATCGACGGCAGCTTCACCGCCTCTGATCGTTCAGCGCCGCCGATATCGTCGCTAGGCCTTTTCCGGTTCACTTCAAAGCTAAAGCTTACGGCGCTTCGGAATGAATCACCGACTCTCACAAGCCGCAATATTTTCTTACCGTTGTTGTCACTCTTCGCAATAATTATTATCATCGCGACATGCACTTCGAATCGCCAGTTGCTGACCTCTGCTGGCAGAGCACGCGTATTCGCGAGCAGACGACGCAGCATAGTTTTACGTCACTATTTTTTGTGGGCCACGTGACCAAGCCATGTTGCGTTTCCTCCTCTGTGACGTCATAGCATCCCCTGGAGCCCAGAAACCGAAACCGAAATCGCTCGGTATAATAATGCTATTATGAAATTATTTATCGGATATATATGAATCCCGCTGTGTGTATCGTGCTCCCTGAAGCATGACGCAACGTTTGAATCAACAAACGCATGAACGAAAATTTTGATGTCTCCACCCCTTTAACTAGAGCAGCTCAGGCAATCTCAAGCTCGCGCCTCCCGAATGACTGGCGATGTGTCTGTAGCGCTGGGCATTCCTCTTTACTACAATCGCCCTCCATAGGAAAAGGAGCCATCCCGGCGACTCATATTCAACACAGAATCATGGGTTCGTAATACGGCTTTAGGCGTTGTACGTGGACGGTTTCACGACCACGACAGCCTGGGTCCGTAGGTGGCGTGACAGGCTCGACAATATAGTTCACAGGCGACGTCTGCGCTACAACACGGTAGTTTCCTTGATACTTGGATACAAGCTTGGATGAGAGTCCAGAAGAAACGGCGCGAACCCAAAGCCACACAAGGGAGTCCGGAAGCAGGTGACAGTGCAGGTGATCATCATCACGTTGAGACTTTTGTTGCCATTGGTGAACGGCTGTAAAGGAACGGGCGAGCTGACGGCATTCCTCTGCGCGGCGGACAGCTTCAGAGATGGGCGTATATTCGGATGAGTCGGGTCTGTACGTAAGAATGGTGTCGAGGGTAGTCGAAGGTTCGCGGTCATACTAGAGGAAGGATGGGGAGGAGTTTGTGGTCGACTGTGGAGCAGTGCTGTAGGCGCACGTGATGAATGGCAAAATGGAGGTCCCAATTAGTGTGATCAGAGGCGACGTATTTGGAGAGCATGTCGCCAAGCGTGCGGTTAAATCTTTCCGTCAGACCATTAGTTTGAGGATGGTAGGGCGTGGTGATGCGATGAACGATGCGACATTCAGCAAGCAGCGCGTTTACGACTTCGGAGAGGAAGACACGTCCCCTATCACTCAAAAGTTCGCGAGGTGCACCGTGACAGAGAAGAAAGTTTTTCAGGAGGAAGGATGCTATATCACGAGCCGTGGCAGCAGGCAGAGCGGCTGTTTCTGCGCATCAAGTCAAATGGTCGATGGCGACGACTATCCAGCGGCTCCCGGAAGCCGTGCTCGGAATGGGTCCATACAGGTCAATGCCAGTGCGATCGAAAGACCCGGCAGGACATGGGATTGGCTGGAGTGGATTAGTGACATGCTGAGCAGGAACCTTGCGGCGTTGGCACTGAGGGCACGACCGAATGTACTTGCACACAAAGGTGTACATTTCAACCCAATAAAACCTGGAGTGAAGCCGGGTGTACATCTTGAAGACACCCGCATGTGCACACTGTGGGTTAGTATGAAAGGCAGAACATATTTCACCACTAATATGTCGAGGTATGACAAGCAACCACTTGCGGACGTCAGAGACGTAATTCCGGCGATAGAGAAGTCCATCCCGAATTTCAAAGTAAGATGTTTCACGGCGCAAAGCTCGAGAAGGTGAAGGAACATTCGACGGGTTTGAGAGGAAGTAGATAAGAGTACTAATCCAGGCATCCTTGCGTTGCTCCGAAGCCATGTCGCAGCCTGCTGGGAACGAAAGTGGTTGGTCAACGGCAGAGAGGCAGGCATCGCTTTTGGTTGACACGGGTGAGTGGGAAGCCGCGTCGGCATCGGTGTGGCGGCGGCCAGACCTGTAGACAACGCGCACGTTGAAACCTTGCAACCGCAAAGCCGAGCGAGCTAATCGACCTGAGGGGACCTCCAACGTGGACAGCCAACAAAGTGCATGGTGGTCTGTCATCACGTCGAAAGCGCGGCCATAGAGGTAGGGTCGAAATTTACCAAGTGCCCAGATTATGGCCAAACATGCCTTCTCCGTAACGGAGTAATTCTTCTCGGCTTTGGTGAGGGTGCGGCTTCCGTAGGCAATGACGTACTCGTCAAATCTAGATTTGCGCTGCGCAAGCACAGTGCCGAGTCCAACACCGCTGGCGTCGGTGTGTACTTCGGTCGGAGCTGTCGGGTCGAAGGGACGCAGCATAGGCGGCGAGGTCAGTAGACGACGCAACTCTTGGAAGGCATCATCACAAGCGGACGACCAGGCGTAGTCGTTCAAGTCACTCCGTAGAATCTGATTCAAGGGAGCGGTGATGAATGCAAAATTCGGAATGAAGCGGCGAAAGTAAGAACACATGCCAAGGAAGCTGCAAAGTTCTCTTACGGAGGAAGGTTTGGGAAAGTCAGCAACTGCACGCAGCTTGGCGGCGTCAGGAAGAGTACCATGTTTAGGTATTACATGGTCAAGGATGGTGAGCTGACTTGCGCCGAAGTGGCATTTCTTCAGGTTGATCTGAAGGCCAGCGGCAGTTAGGTACTGTAACACTTCCTCCAGCCTACGGAGATGGGTGGGAGAATCGGGCGAAAAAATGACCACATCATCTAAGTAGCACAGACACGTTTTCCACTTGAGACCACGCAAAAGGTTGTCCATCGTACGCTCAAATGTTGCGGGGGCGTTGCAAAGCCTGAAAGGCATGACACGAAATTCATATAGAGAAAGCCGATGCGAAATCCGAGAACTTCGTGCTGAAATGAAGTCTCTCGTGGACAGTGTTAAATTTATGAGCGATCAATTTGAGGACATGAAAAAGAAGCTTAGAGAAGCCACAGAAGATAGGGAAGCCTGGAGAAAGGCGAATGAAAAGTTATGTGCTAGGTGCATGGAAAATGAAAACGTTATTCAACAACTTCAGAAGAGAGTTCTTCAATCGGAGCAATACTCGCGCAGGTCCAATATAGAAATTAAGGGACTTGTGCAACAGGACAATGAACGCGTTACTGAACTTGTTGGAAAAATTGGCGATGCGCTAGCTGAGCCCATAACTACTTCTGACATTGAAGTCTGTCACCGTGTGCCCACCCGAGAAGCTGGAAAATCTAATATAGTTGTCCAGTTTAAGAGCAAACAGAAGAGGGACAGTGTTCTTGAAAAAGCGCGGAAGGCTAGGTTGCGAAACAATCAGGTTGGAATTCCTGATGATACCAGAGTATTTATTAATGAGCACCTCTGTCCGACCTTGAAACGTCTTCTTTCGCTGGCATTAGCAAGAAAGCGCGAATGTAAGTGGCGCTTTGTCTGGACGCGAAATGGGAAAGTACTTGCACGCAAGACTGAAGCCACTAGTGTTGTCCACATTGCCTCAGAGATTGACCTTCAAAAGATCGCCTAAACTGCAGCGTCTAAAGAATATCAACTTTGCTCTCTTTTGACTACATGATGTATCGTGAGTATAGCTTTCCAAGCGAAATTGCTCTGCCCGCACACGCAAAAAACATTTCCGCGCTTCACGTGAATGCGCGTTCACTTGCCTATAAGCACGACATACTAACTATGTTTCTAGCCGAGTTTACTTTTCCATTGGACATTATCATGTTCTCTGAAACGTGGTATCAGGAACACAGTGAAATGCTGATCATAGATGGTTACAGACATTTCTTTATTAATCGCACCGATAAACGTGGGGGCGGTGTAGCATTGCATGTCAAGCGCGGCATACAGTGTGATGTGCTTGAGGAATTCACCTGCGTCACGCCACATTACGAAGTGCTAAGCGTTAAATCTGACAATAACCTGTTTGTTGTGATGTACCGACCACCTACTGGTAATATATCTAATTTCTTAGAATTTACTGAAAAGCTATTAGAGCATGCTACTTTTCACAATTACAAAGTGCTTCTTGGTGGTGACTTCAACATTAACGTGCTTGATGAAAGCGCTCCAACTCGTGCAGTGACTAATGTAATCAATTCTTCCGGTTTCTGCAGCGTTATTACGACACCTACTCGCGTGACACCATCTTGTCAATCAGGTCTCGACAATTTCATTGTTAACGCTGGTGCAGAGATTTACACAGCCGGGACTATCAGCTATGATATCAGTGATCATCGTCCGATATTCATAATATGCTCATTTTATATTCACGAAAGAACTTTACCTGATACCACGTTCAGCTACAGATGCCTGTCAGGCGAAAATATGGAACACTTTCGCGCACTTGCTTTGCGCACAGACTGGTCTTCTCTCTATAACAAGAAAGATGCTAGTCAAGCGTACGATGAATTTCTGTCCATTTTCAGTCGCCTATACAATTTGTCTTTCCCGCTTAAAACAGGAAAGGTAAAAAAACGCATTAGAAAGCCGTGGGTGCAACCACAGCATGTTAGAATGATTAACAAAAAAAATAGGATGTTCAATAAATTTCTGCGTACGCGTCAGCAAAGTGATCTCGTTGCATTTAGGAAGTTAAGGAATACACTAAATAAAGAACTGCGAAAAGCTAAGGCACTCTATTACGAGAGCCTCTTTGCAGCCGTGCAGAGAAAAAATCCAGAAAAGACTTGGACAATTATCAATGATGCAATCAGACAGGGGAATGTGAATCGCAGTTTACGTGAGATAACCGTGAATAATGAAAAGGTGTCGGGCATCCTCTTAACCGAACGTTTCAATGAACACTTTGTGAACATGACGACATCATCAAATAACACGGTCAGTGGTACTACTGTTAAGAGATGTACGCACAGCATTTTTCTCGAGCCGACTGACGATGCCGAAATTTGTCGTATATTTTTGGGCTTAAAAAACAGCAATGCTGTTGATGCAGACGGCATTCAAATCAGGCCTATAAAATTTGTAATCGATGTCATCGCAGTTCATCTCGCATTTGTGTTTAACCTTGTTATGGAATCGGGACATTTTCCAACAAATATGAAGAAAGCAAGGGTGTCAGTTATTTTCAAAGGTGGGAACCGAAATGACCTGGGGAATTATAGGCCTATTTCCATCTTATCCGCTTTTTCTAAGGGTTTAGAAAAACTGATTTCTGCACGCATTAACAATTTCTTTGCGAAGAATGACATTCTTTCTGAATGTCAACACGGATTCCGCTCGGGCAGGTCAACCGAAACAGCTTTGTTACGCCAAAAAGAACTAATAATTAATAATATTGATGCGGGAAAACTAACGTTGGGTATATTTATTGATTATAGCAAGGCATTTGATCGTTTAAGTCATCAAATTTTAATAAGTAAACTAGAAGGATATGGTATCCGTGGCGTGGCAAATCAGCTCTTTCAATCTTATCTGTCTGGGCGGGCGCAGTGCGTTGCTATCGAAAATTACTGCTCTTCATATAGGGAAATTAAATCAGGTGTGCCCCAGGGTAGCGTTTTAGGCCCGATTTTGTTTAATATCTATGTTAACGATATTGCTGAAATAGTAAGTGACACATGTATTGTACTATACGCTGATGATACGAGCCTGTTTGTCTCTGACAATGATCTTGATGATCTGTTACGAAGATCGCGCAGTATCCTTTCTAAATTGTCGAGTTGGTCTCGTGATAACGCTCTAACAATTAATAGCTCCAAATCAAAGGCCATATTGTTCAAGGCAAGAGGCAGGCAGTCTTATTTAAATGAAGAATTATTGTTGGATGGCGCGCCCATTGAGATTGTAACCAAATACAAAGTATTGGGCGTGACGCTGTCAGAAGATATGAACTGGACATATCACATTGAACAAATTATGAAATCATTGTCATCTGCCGCAGGTGCATTGTCCCGTTGCCGTCATTTTTTCCCAGAGAAAGTAAAGTTGTACATATATTATGCCTTGTTTCAATCACATCTGAATTATTGTGCGCTTGTATGGGCTACCACCACGAAACGTAATCTTCATGCACTTCTTCAACTTCAAAAACGAGCACTTCGACATGTAGCGAATGTACCTTATTTCCATTCTACTGCGCAACTTTTTGAAAGTTATAACATAATACAAGTAACTAACATTTACGAATACAGGCTACTGCATTCTTTCTACTTCGGCTCCGAAAAGTTTCAAATATTTTTAAAAAATACGTCACGACTTGAATATGACAAAAGTGATGCGCGTACCCGCAGCAAAGACAGGTGGTTAGTACCGTACAGGCGTACAAATTACCTCATGCAGTCGCTAAGACACACGCTACCTTCACTGTTTAATAAATTTGGGAAAGAAATTGTTATGACAAATACCTTGACTCGAAAACAGCTTAGGACATATTTTTGTAAAGAAATTTTTGAAATGTGATCTTTGTACTTATTGTAAATGTAACCCATTGCATTGTATATTGCATTTGTACTGCTGCCATGTGAGGGCCTTCAGGCACATTCAAGCTGTATGTCGCAGCTTTTCGCCTGGAGGACCCCCAACAAGTTTGTTGGAAATAAAACATTTGATTGATTGATTGATTGATATAGGCCATCTTGTGTTACGAGGCCGTTTTAGATTGGTCTTCGGGTGCCATGGGGACTTGCCAATAGCAGCTACGTAGGTCGATAGAAGAGAACTCCGCGCCTTGGAGACAGTCAAGGGCGTCGTCAGTACTCGGAAGTGGGTAAACATCTTCACGAGCTATTTTGTTAAGACGACGGTAATCGACACAGAATCGAATTGATCCGTCCTTCTCCTTAAAAATAACAACGGGAGATTCCCAGGGGCTATCCGAAAGCTGAATGACGCCGGGCTTGAGCATGTCAGCTACTTGGTAGTGGATAACATGGCGCTCTGTCGCGGATACACGATATGGTCTTTGTCGCAGTTGTGCACTGGTACCCGTGTCGATGCGATGACAAACAGTTGACGTGCGGCCCAAGGGAACATGCTGGCAGTCGAAAGACGAACTGAACTTGTCGAGAAGGCGTAGAAACTGGGGGCGTTGAGAAACAGTCAACGTGTCGGCGATGGAGCTATGTAAAACATCGGACGAAGTCGATTCCTGCACCGGATTACAGGACACTTTGGCGACCTCATGAGTAGCGATGGAACCAGTTGGCATGTCAATGATGGCAGCACGGTCGACACACTGGGCACGGCCAACGCACTCCGACAGGACAGGGCAATCGGTTGGTGACGAGCAGTCTGCTGACGCCGGCATGAATGTCCAAAAGAGCGAAAGGCAGCGGTGAACATCTGCGACAAGCAAAATTTGCAGATGGCGCAAAAAGTACGCTGTCATCAGCAACAATGTTTCATGACACTGTGGCAAGGGCAGAAGAGTGCGGTGGAATGGTAACGTCTTCGGCAACAAATACCTTATCTTCAGGTTCACGAGCATCAAGGAGTGGGACATTACACAGCGTTTGAAATTCCACTTCAGCTCGAGAACAGTCGTTGCCAGCCTTATTAGCGGAAAGGAAGTCCCAGCCCAAAAAAAGGATTGTGGGAACAAGAACGTAGCACCAAAAATTCGACGGTGTAGAGGAGGCCGTTGATCAGAACACGAGCAGTACACGCAGCTGCAGGCGTGATGCGGTCTGCGCTGGCAGTACGAAGTGACACGTTGGACAATGGCGTCGTAACTTTTCTGAGCGAATGGCAATTTTTGGCACTAATAACTGAAACTGCGGCACCAGTGTCAACGAGGACGAGTGCGGTGAAGCCGTCCACATATACATCAATAACATTAGTCGCAGAAAGGAGAGGCCTTGGTCTGTTCGTGGGTGACGCAGTTCTTGCCTCTGAAACTGCGACGATTATTTTTCCTGTTCCGGCGAATGACGACGACGCATCGGCGAAAGCGAGCGCCGTCGAGGCGATGGCGAACGGTGGTCAACAAGAGAGTGATGGTCCGAGTAGGAAGACATCTGACCAGGTTTCTGAGAGGTGGAGGAGGACGTGTGTGGGGAAACGTATGGTCCGGCGTTGAAGCTACTGCGGTAGGACGTTGCACGGCGACGACAAAATCGTGCAACGTGACCAGGTAGACCACAGGCAAAACATATTGGCCGGTTGTCAGGAGTGCGCTATTTTCCACTCCTGTGTAGGTACCGCGGCTGAACGAAGTGAGGAGCTGGACGCAGTTGCACGAGTGATGGGGATGGCGCAAAGGTCGGAGGTGGTGGCCGCGCGAAAGCCTCGGCATAGCTCAGAGGTGCAGTCAGCTCGAGAAGAACAAAGGGAGTCGGCACCGGCGAATTCTCGCGGGAAGAAAGAGCTGCACACACTTGCTCGTGGATGACCTGGCGAAGGTTGGCCGGCAACGGAAAAGGTGGTGGCGTGGCTGAGGATAGCAGCGAAAGCTGACGAGCGACCTCAACACGAACGAACTCTTTTATCTGGCAAAGCAGGGAGTCCATCTCAGGAGCCGCGGTCATGCTCGCGAGGGTTTCGTCGGACGCATGGGGGCACCGCGTGAGAAGACGCTGTCTGCAGAGCTCGTCAAAACTCTGGCAAAGCTCAATGACCTGAGAAACAGTGCCTGGGTTTTTGGACAGCAGCATATGAAAGGCATCGTCGGAAATACCCTTCATGATGTGACGTACCTTGTCCGCCTCCGCCATCGTCGGGTTGACAGGCCGGCAGAGGTCAACGATGTCCTATATGTAGCTGGTGAACGTTTCACCAGTTTGCTGGGATCGGCTTCGGAGGCGTTGTTCAGCGCGAAGTTTGCGCACGCCAGGGCGGCAGGAAACTTCTGCGATGCTGGGTTTGAAGCTAGTCCACGTGCTGAGATCGGCTTCGTGGTTTTTGAACCACAGTTTAACGACGCCCAATAAATAGAGTATCGCGTTGCCGAGCTTGAGGGGATGGTCCCATTTGTAGGTGTGGCTGGCGCGTTCATACGATTCCAGCCAATCTTCAACGTCTTTCTCATCGGTGCCGCTGAAGATATCAGGATCCCGCTTACGCTGGGCACCGGCACATACGATGGCTGGAGTAACCGGTGGGGATGTCGGGCTGGGGTCGTCTGGCATGACAGATGGGCGCGTAATTCCAGGTTGGTGGAAAACCGCAGCACCTCCACCGGAATCTAATACGAATACGGTCCAAGAGAGCAGCAGGCAGCGTCTCTTAACCAGAGCAGCTCAGGTAATCTCAAGCTCGCGCCTCCCGCATGACTGGCGATGTGCCTGCAGCACTGGCAACACTACACTTCATCATCATCATCATCATCAGCCTGGTTACGCCCACTGCAGGGCAAGGGCCTCTCCCATACTTCTCCAACAACCCCGGTCATGTACTAATTGTGGCCATGCCGTCCCTGCAAACTTCTTAATCTCATCCGCCCACCTAACTTTCTGCCGCCCCCTGCTACGCTTCCCTTCCCTTGGGATCCAGTCCGTAACCCTTAATTACCATCGGTTATCTTCCCTCCTCATTACATGTCCTGCCCATGCCCATTTCTTTTTCTTGATTTCAACTAAGATGTCATTAACTCGCGTTTGTTCCCTCACCCAATCTGCTTTTTTCTTATCCCTTAACGTTACACCTATCATTCTTCTTTCCATAGCTCGTTGTGTCGTCCTCAATTTGAGTAGAACCCTTTTCGTAAGCCTCCAGGTTTCTGCCCCGTAGGTGAGTACTGGTAAGACACAGCTATTATATACTTTTCTCTAGAGGGATAACGGCAACCTGCTGTTCATGATTTGGGACTGCCTGCCAAACGCACTCCAGCCCATTGTTATTCTTCTGATTATTTCCGTCTCATGATCCGGATCCGCCGTCACTACCTGCCCTAAGTAGATGTATTCCCTTACGACTTCCAGTGCCTCGCTGCCTATTGTAAATTGCTGTTCTCTCCCGAGACTGTTAAGCATTACTTTAGTTTTCTGCATATTAATTTTTAGACCCACTCTTCTGCTTTCCCTCTCCAGGTCAGTGAGCATGCCTTGCAATTGGTCCCCTGAGTTACTAAGCAAGGCAATATCATCAGCGAATCGCAAGTTACTAAGGTATTCTCCATTAACTTTTATCCCCAATTCTTCCCAATCCAGGTCTCTGAATACCTCCTGTAAACACGCTGTGAATAGCATTGGAGATATCGTATCTCCCTGCCTGACGCCTTTCTTTATTGGGATTTTGTTGCTTGCTTTATGGAGGACTACGGTGGCTGTGGAGCCGCTATAGATATCTTCCAGTATTTTTACATATAGCTCATCTACACCCTGATTCCGTAATGCCTCCATGACTGCTGAGGTTTCGACTGAATCAAACGCTTTCTCGTAATCAATGAAAGCTATATATAAGGGTTGGTTATATTCTGCGCATTTCTCTATCACTTGATTGATAGTGTGAATATGGTCTATTGTTGAGTAGCCTTTACGGAATCCTGCCTGGTCCTTTGGTTGACAGAAGTCTAAGGTGTTCCTGATTCTATTTGCAATTACCTTAGTAAATACTTTGTAGGCAACGGACAGTAAGCTGATCGGTCTATAATTTTTCAAGTCTTTGGCGTCCCCTTTCTTATGGATTAGGATTATGTTAGCGTTCTTCCAAGATTCCGGTACGCTCGAGGTCATGAGGCATTGCGTATACAGGGTGGCCAGTTTCTCTAGAACAATCTGTCCACCATCCTTCAACAAATCTGCTGTTACCTGATCCTCCCCAGATGCCTTCCCCCTTTGCATAGCTCCTAAGGCTTTCTTTACTTCTTCCGCCGTTACCTGTGGGATTTCGAATTCTTCTAGACTATTTTCTCTTCCATTATCGTCGTGGGTGCTACTGGTACTGTATAAATCTCTATAGAACTCCTCAGCCACTTGAACTATCTCATCCATATTAGTAATGATATTGCCGGCTTTGTCTCTTAACGCATACATCTGATTCTTGCCAATTCCTAGTTTCTTCTTCACTGTTTTTAGGCTTCCTCCGCTCCTGAGAGCATGTTCAATTACACTGCACTTCACTACTACACTACACTTCACTACACTACACTACACTGCACTGCACTACACTTCACTACAGAACAAATACCAAGTCCATTCTCTCTTGCCTTCTTCACACTCGAACACAATCCATTACGCATATTGAAACTCATTCTCTTTTGCTTTCTGCACGCTAGAGTACTGTTCATTACGCATATTTAAGCCGTTATATTTAAAATTGTTGTCTAATTGTGAGCTATTCACAGAATTTAAGGTACTCACAAGAACACTGCACGAAGTCATCGGCTTGTACGCTTTATTGTCGCTATCCAACCATGAAATATTCGATGAATTAATGGGTTTAAACTCGACCATACCTTTAAACGTCACGTGATATCTCATCTGTATGATCGTTACACTCAAATTTTCGGTGGTGCAACGGTTCTTCGTACAGTTTCGCACACCCTTTATCGCGAATGTAGCACCCTTAAAAAGCGAAAATGTCTAGCAGCATTAATATGCTGTTCTGGAATAACACTTCCGTGATTCGTTTTATCACTATCAGCTCACAAAAATTCGCAAAGGCTTCTCAAAGAAAATTTAGCACTACTCGAACTTTAAAAGTACCGAAAGAGAGATCACCGTAGCGCGTTTCCACATGGATTTACTTAAGACAGCGCAAAACGCCATATGCTCCATCAGCCTTGAATGCCTGCATATGGAAATATATCTGCTAAAAAACAAATAAAACTACATATTTCTAGCTCAAATCTTAATACACGCTTTATTGTTAGGCAGCCTATTCGTCCTGTAGCTTCAATTTGGAGCGTACACAGTATATGCGGATTGTTTTTTCGGCATTCTTGCCCTATCACTCTCCGCCACCACAAGTGGTATTGAACCGACGGCGTTCCTTCTAACCACAAGACCAATTTGCTTTGCAAGCTGAGCGACCCAAGTGAAGTAGCGTTGCATTTTCTTAGTATGTTGCTTTAAAGCGAGAAAGAGCGCACTGATAAGTACGTATGCGTTACCACACACGAACACCCCAAGAGAGGGCACTTGCCCCCATCCGAAAAAAACAAGTACACTTGTACACAAACAAATGCGCAAGTCTCACCTGTGTGTGCAGTTGGTTCTGATATGCAAACCTCATGTATATAACACCTCTTGGTCACTCTTTCTAGATTTCTACTTCTTTTTATTATGTGTACGAACAGCATGTGCTCAACTCTTGTGTTTTGTGAACGTATTTTCTGATGTGAAAGCATCAAATGCCCCATTGAGCGGTAAGGCCGGCGCCTGTAGCAGCAAAGCATTCGCATTGCCTGCGAGGCCACGTCACGTGCGCGCTTCAACGAAGCAGAGTGGGCGAAAGGGGACCAACTTCACCAGGTGTTCCTCGAGGTAAGAGGGCATTGCTGCGACGCCAGGTCACCCTCCTCTCGTAAGCCTGTGTCATCCGCGCGTCCCTTGTCCGCGCACGCTCTCGACTGCATTCTACCTTCGCCTCGGTAATGTATAAAACTACAAAATCAATTGGAAAGGAAGAACGTTGGTGGTGGTGAATTTCGGTCCTACGATCCCACGCTCCGAAGCCCAGTGACTTATCCACTGAGCTAAACCAGCGCCTCCTTAATAGCAGGCCTGTGCACTCGACTTTACCAGATCATGCTATTTGTACCGAAATGTCCTTTTCCAAGCATGGCTTGATGATAACGCTGACGTCAAAATCACCGAAACATCCATGACGTCACGGGTGCTATCTAGACGGCTGTCGGCAGGTGGCCCAACACCCTCAGTAAAACGAATTCTTAGGTGAGTTGATCACTTATTGCAGGCGCAACAGTAGCGCCAAAAAACACACGAAAAAGAAGGGAACAATGACACACACGGACGATCGTTGCAACTCACAACTGATTTTATTCCATGAAAAAGACTTGAATATAAAGGCTGCTTGGCGCATGCTTGTTCGGAGACAAAGACAGCGTGCCACCACGACACCAAAAAACAGCTTTAATAGTCGACTGGAAAGATTTTCAGCTTCTGGTTACGCTCAGTCGGTCGTGATAGCTGTTTCCGAGACTCCCTGAAAAAAGTGAAGAAGCACACGACGATCCTCAAGACGAGGGGAGAGAAAAGAAGCTTGCGACCGGAAGTCGTACCCTACCTACACAAAATTTCGCACAACCTGAAGAAGTTTGCGGGCGGGTTTGAAATGCCGGTCGTTTTTCCCGCTCCGTAAAAGCTATGCAAGCTGTGCCGCCGTATTTCTGTCAAGGAATCCGCAAAAGGTGGATCTAGAAAAAAGCATGCCAGGCAACTTGTGCGATGCTAATCAGGAGTAGTATACGAAATACCGCTGTCCTCCGGAAACGCCGATGTAGGTCACACTGGCAAATGCCTGAACGATCGGCTGAGGGAGCACCAAGTAAATTTAGAGAACTGCAAACACGTGCGATTAGTACAGCACTGCATTTCCTGAAAGAAGAGTTCGCCGCGTTTTGAGAGTGCGAAGATATTCATCAGCAGCAGCAGCAGCAGCCTATTTTTTGCCCACTGCAGGACGAAGGCCTCTTACTGCGATCTCCAATTACCCCTGTCCTCCGCTAACCGATTCCAACCAGCACCCACGAATTTCCGAATTTCATCGCTCCACCTAGCCTTCTGCAGTCCTCCACTGCGATTCCCTTCTCTTGGTACCCATTCTGTAACGCTAATGGTCCAACGGTTATCTAACCCACACATTACATACATGCCCAGCTTGATTTTTTGTCTTGATGTCAATCAGAATATCGTCTATACCCATTTGCTCTCTGATCCAAATTGCTCTCTTTCTGTCTCTTAACGTTGTGCCTAGCATTATTCGTTCCATCGCTCTTTGTGTGGTCCTTAACTTGGTCTCAAGCCTCTTAGTCAATCTCCAAGCCTCTGCCCCATATGTCAGCACCGGTAAAATGCACTGTTTTACACTTTCCTTTTTAGTGATAATGGTAAGCTTCCACTGAGGAGCTGAGAATGTCTGCCGCATGCGATCTAACCCATGTTGATTCATGAGTGAATTTCCTTCTCATGATCAGGGTTCCCTGAGATTAGTTAATCTAGGTGAACTTACTCCTTCACAGGCTCTAGAGGCTGACTAGCGATCCTGAACTAGTGTTCCCTTGACCGGCTATTCATCATTACCTCTGTCTTCTGCATATTAATCTTCAACTCCACTCTTACACTCTCCCTGTTAGGGTCCTCAATCGTTTGTTGTAACTCGTCCACAGTGTTGCTGAAGAGAACAATGTCATCGCAAATCGAAGGTTGCTGAGGTATTCGCCGTCGATCCTTACTCCTAAGCCTTCCCAGTTTAATAGCTTGAATACTTCTTCCAAACACGCAGTGAATAGCATTGGAGAGATTGTGTCTCCTTTTCTGGCCCATTTCTTTATAGAATTAGAAATCGTGCGTGAATTAGAATTCGAATTCGATACGTGAATAAGAATTATTATAATTAAGTTAGGTGTGAAATCTCTGTAGATATTTTCTAAGGTATTTACGTAAGCGGTCTGTACGCCTTGATTGCGTAATGCCTCTAAGACTGCTCGTATCTCTATTGAATCAAATTCCTTTTCGGATTGTATGAAAGCGGTATAGAGAGGCTCATTGTACTCTGCGGAATCCTCGATTGCCTGTATAATGTCAGGAACGTGATCCATTGTAGAGTATCCTTTCTTGAAGGCAGCCTGTTCTCTTGGTTTACAAAAGCCCAGTGTTTCCCTTATTCTACTGGAGCGTATTTTGGTTAATATTTTATATAATACTGGGAGTAAGCTAATGGGCCCTTAATTTTTTAATTCTTTAACGTCTTCCTTTGTGTGGATTAGTATAATTCTTGCATTCTTCCAGTTTTCGGGGCCTTTGTAGTCGATAGACATCTCTATGAAGACCCGCCAGTTTCCAAGCATTATGCGTCGCCATATTTTATTAAATCGACTGTTATTTCATCTTCTCCTGCCGATCTTCCTCGTTTCATGTCTTGTAAGGCCTTTCTGAACTCATCGTTAGTTATAGGAACAATTTCTGTATCGTGTTCATTAATCTTTATAATGAAGGTATCCTGACTGCTCTGGGTACTGTACAGGTCAGTATAAAGTTCTTCCGCTGCTTTCACTATACCTTCGAGATTGCTGATGATATTACTTTGCTTATCATTCAGTGCATACATCTTGGCTTGTCCTATGCCAAGCTTGCTTCTCACTGATTTCAGACTGCGTTCGTTTTTTACGGCTCCTTCAGTCTTTCTCACGTTGTAGTTTCGAATATTACTTATTTTCGCCTTGTTGATCAGTTGTGACAGTTCCGCGAATTCTATCTTATATCTTGAGTTCGACGCTTTCATTCTCTGTCGTTTCTTCATGGGGTCCTTTGTTGCTTGGGAGAGATTGCCTACTGATTGCCTTGGTACCTTATCTCCCACTTCAATTGCTGCCTTTGAAGCAAGCCTAGTTACGGTTTCATTCATTCGCTCTATGTAATCATTATCACTTGGTTCTAAGGCTGCATATTGGTTTGCCGGTACCAGCCTGAATTTGCCTGCTTTTACCCTTACTGCCCCTAGGTTGACCTGTTTCTTCTTGACCAATTTTGCAGTTTTTCTCTTCAACTTGAGCTAAATCCTACCACTGACTAACCTGTGATCACTCTACCTATCAATTCTACATCCTGCACTGTGCTGGGGTCGGCAGAATGTGTGCAATGAATTTCATTTCTTGTTCCACCATTAGGGCTTTTTCAAATCCAGTTTCTGTTGCTACGCTTCCTGAAAAAGGTATTCATTATTCTACGGATTCTACCAGAATCTCTCCTCTAGCATTTTTAGAATCGACGCCATAGTTCCCTATTGCTCGTTCCTCAACCTGCTTTTTCCCCGCTTTTGCATTGGAGCCACGCATTACTACAGTATTTTGAGATATTAGGTAGGGGCAAAGACAAGACACCACGAGAGCTACTGGAAGCCTTCCATATAATGAGAATCGGTAGTAATTGCATTTGTGATACGTCAATTGTGTTATATTGTTTGGAATGCGACCTTTTCTCAGCAAAAAGATAAAATGTACTTGGCGGGGTGTTGTGGTGGCACGCGTTCTTTCTTTCCGAACGTGATGCGCGAAGTAGCCTTTATATCCATCTTCTTTTCACGGAATAAACTCAGTTGTCATTGCAGCGATTGTTCTTGTCTGTTAGAGTTCCTTTCTTTTGTGTGTGTGCTTTTTGGCGCTGCTGTTATGCCTGCAACAACGCGTTCACTTGCCGGCGAACTGTTCATAATTCAAACGACCACTAAGCCGCGTTTATTTTTACACTAATGCTATCGCATTCGCAACACATAGTAAATGCTGAGATGTCCTCGGGCACTTTTATTTATGTTATGTGAAGTATGGTACTGATAATTTGTTTAGGTTTTTGTGATTTTTCTCAGTTGTGAATATTTTTCTAATGTCTACTAGATTGCTTTAGGGAAGATGGTATTCAATGTTTATTTATTTATTTATTTATTTATTTATTTATTTATTTGTACAAAATACCCCTAAAGGCCCTCGCAACTGAGGGTATTACATAGGGGGGGGGGGGGACACAAATACAACAACAAAAAGAACAGATGTGCCGCTTTACCAACACGTCAGAATTTCGTTATACAGTCATAACACTATGTAGCACTATACGAATTAATAACATCTATACAACATACAAACTAATGTGTTGAAGTAAACGAGAATCATTATAGAACTATAAGGAATAAAACAAAAAAGCAGTGCACATATAGATAACAGTTAACACAACGAATACGCTGTAGTACAGGCAAACAGTAACAGTAGATTTATAAATTTATTGTGATCTGCGTTGGTAGCAACATGTGGAGGCAAAGCGTTACGGTAAGTTATAGTGCGTGGAATGAATGAATGTGCGTAGTTAAGTGAACGACATGACAAGCGCTTGACATTGAAGGGATGGTCGCGCCTATCAAAAATTGCAGATGGCGAACAAAAAAAGTCCTTATGAAGAGTTGAGTTTTGATATAATTTGTGACAAAGTGATAAACCTGCAATGTTTAGTTATATTTAGTTTAGTTATAGTTAAGTTACTTTAGTTATAAATGTTTAGTACAGATGTTGTTGACTGTAAAAGGAGGCCGGACACTCGTCAATGTGTTTCGTCCTTTCGTCCAGTCTCCTCTCTAACATTGAAAAGAGAGGAAAAGTTATTGATTGGTTCAATCAGAACCAGAAGTTTTTCTAGAGCGTCACTTTAGTTGCCGAACCTGCCTGCTTTCCTCGCTGTCTGAACTCACCTATTACGGCTCGCCAAAATGTACAACGCGGTCGGAAATTCGCAATGAGATCACAAATGTTAATCCACATGGGCTGAAACAGCTATAGAGCAATTCCCTAAAACATCAGCAAACTTATGCCACCTATTACGAGCGTTCTGTGTCGTTCGTGTTCGGCCATGTGCGCTTCTTGAGAACGTTGAACACAGATGCTCTGCTAGATTGGCTAATTGGCGAGCCGCGTCATTTTCAGGGTTGGACACTTCTTCCAGCAGATACTAGGGCTACGACGGCTGAGCTAACCTACTTAGTTGCTTGAGTGGCGTGAACTCCTGCTACTATAGTTCTAGTATATGTGTAATATTTATATGAAGGCTCTATCACGTACTTTTCCATAGTGTGCTCGGCTGAAATTGCGTGCTATGGCGATGACACAAGACAGCACTGGATTCCGCACAGCGCACGTGTTGCTACAAGCGCTCCTTGGCCTGCAGGGTAGGGTGGCGTACGTGCCGCAAGTGGCCTGCGTGTTCAACATGACCCTCAGGGATAACGTGCTGTTCGGGGAAGCTTATGAGCCCGACCGCTACCGGGAGGTGCTCGAAGCCTGCGCCCTCACGAGAGACATGTCGTCGTTGCCTGCCGGAGATCTGACCGAACTTGGAGAAAAGGTGATTTTAACATTTTCACTCTACACGCTGATAATATCACTAAATATATGCCCTTTAAAGGCAAGATTTGGTGTTGAAGTACTGAATCGCAACTTGCGTCTTTATTGCGTCTTTCTTAACTTCTGAAAGACATACGGCACTGCATTGTCGCCGATATTGGCGTCTCCATATCTCATGACTAGCAGTGGTTATTTTTCAAAGCGAGGTGGCTGCATCATCAACTCATCAAGTTGGTTCAACCTCTTTATGAAGGCTGCGATGAAGCGACGGCGATACCACCATCCATTTTGAAAGATTTGGCCTAGGCTCAGGGTGCGATGGTGTGCAGGATGATGGGCTTTTCATATTTATTTTTTACAGTTTGCAAAAACTGTGCGTTGTTGGTACAGCACTAGTTCAGCGCTCTCTGCATCGCGAACCTTCTTTCGGAGCTTGCCTGAATAGGATGATCTCAACATTAAGAAACGTACTTTAAACCGGTTTTCGAGGCAGATAACTTAAACATCACGCTAGGCCTAGGACTTCTCTTAAGCATGCTTCACCCCTTCACTTCCCCGTTGTCCGCACTTAATACTGAAATTATGACATGAGCTCGAAATTCGACAATATCTAAATGTTCCTTAACGAATATCAATAATTACCCAGCTTGACAACGCAGTTTGTGTCTCCATTAACATCTCCCGCTTCAGATATCCCACCTCAAAAGGCTCAATTGAACGAAGTGCTCAATGCGATAAAAAGAGATTGCTCGAACTCAAAAAAGATATTGAACGCAGTACGCCCATGGGGAAGTGCATGTAATTTTATAGTGTCAAGGCATATAGATGGGCTTGACTGCCTTGATAGATAAATAAACTGGCAAGAAATACACGGGACAGCATCAACAAACGGAAAATAAAGAAGGCAAGAAAAGGCGAAAGACGAGCAATGGCGCCTGCATGGCATACCTGGCACTATGGAGTCATGCAACTGCCAATGAGGAAACTAGCAGAAAAAGAAGGACGACGCACAGAGTCAGGGAAGAAAGACAACGCAACGAGGAAAGAAGGCGCTCCCTTCCTGTACACGTCGTCTTTTTGTTGCATAAATTTTTTTCATCAGTGATGCAAGACCTGCAAGCCCAACAATTATTGGTTCGTGGTAGTGCTAGTTCACCTGACACATGACGTATGCCCGCGCGACACTACACGTGCCGAGCGTATGCTCTGCCGACACCTAAACCTCACAAATGATATGACATGCACCGCTCTCTAGCACATCACTAATTTGAGAGTAGGATTTGCGTAAACCCCTTCTAAGCACTTTAAGAATTTTACCTCAGCGGCAAACTTATTTAGGACATCTGTGCGCTTTAGCTGCTCTCACAGATTGTTTTCACAAAACTGTGGTAGTGGTTTTACTGCATAATTATGCACTTGCAGGCTATATTTTCGCCGTTCTTTATTTTTTCCGATGTCTTTGGAATTTTGGCAGGACATTTGACGCCCAAATCTAAATCTTATGTTATACAATCGGCGCTAGTATACTTTTAAATGCGACAAATTTCAGTCGAATTAGGTGGTTGTCTACTAAAAGTTTTCTAGCGTTTTACATTTGCTTAAATCCGTAAATTGGAATTTACCCAGAGACACAGGGTGTCCACGTTAAGGTGGTTCAATGCGTCGGAAATTGTAGTGCTTTTAACTTGTAGCGTTATGCCTAAACGACGGCTGTCGTCCAAGAAAGCCTTGAAACTAGCTTCTTGTGATGTTTCTCTTGGCCGCAAGGCCAGACTAGTGCGCTGCACAGACCGGCTGAGCTCATAGAGAGCGCTTGGATGATCTCCGTGCACCAAGTGGCACCATCAACGTCCGCTGGGCCCAATAATTATTGCTTCTAAAGCGTTTTGCTAAGTTTTGTGGTTCAAGCTGTAACTCAGTACTGCACACTGCGAATATGACTTGCAAGTTATTAACTACGTCTAATTCGTTACGCACAATCCGGGCCCATATTGATGCGGCATAGTGCGTGCTCACCCAACTACTGGTTCGCAGAATAACCAGGCAGTGCGCACGAGCATAAGGAAGTCGCGGGCGACGTAAAGCCAGCTCACGTGATTATGTGCTGCTTTTCATCGTTCAGATTCATGAACATTTATGCTATGTGTCAATATTTGTGAACAACTCCCGAGAGCTCGTTATTGAGTGTTCTTGTATTGCCATGGCTGTATGGTTTTCGCCGCAGTGTTCCTTTTTTAATAGCACGTCGCTGCAAAGAAGTAGCTGGCACCTCACTTCCTTCCACACATTTACTTACAAAAGGGGAACCTTGTGTAACTGTTGAACAAAACTCTGAAGTATGGGCATGAATATAGTTCATAGTTTACGTGAATATGGCTACGTATATATCGTTCAGTATTTTATAAAGCAAGATGCCCATTAGAAAGGCGTTGTTAAACGTCCGCTACCTCGACAATTTATTTCACAGTGGTTCCTGAATTGTGATGGTGAAAGACTTATAAGTATGAAATAATGTTTGTCATATTATCTCTAAGTACCGGTTAATCGATCATCGCCGCAGGTTAGCACAGGAGAATGCCATTTGGACTCCATGAAGCAGTGTATGCCCGAGGGTGCTTCACCAGAAGGGTTCGAAACGCTAAGCAGGACCAACCAATCCACTCACGAGAAGTCAAAATTTGTGATTTTAGCCCCAGGGATCCTTTCTACGCAAAAAAAAATCAACGCTATGGCCTATTTGCCTAGCGAAAATGCCAGGCGTTGGCGATAGCTTTAAGGAAGGCACTGACGGCGTAATCATGCATGCAGGGTTACAACCTCAGCGGCGGACAGAAGCAAAGGATCTCCCTGGCAAGAGCGGCATACCGTGACAGCAGTGTGTACATTCTGGATGACCCGCTCAGCGCACTCGATGCTAACGTCTCGACCGCGGTGTTCAATCGATTGCTGGGCAGGAAAGGGCTTCTTAGCAACAAGGTACGTGCGCGCGCGCATTTGCGCTTGTGTGTGCACAGGTCCCTAGCATAGATACCGCCAGTGCTCATTATGTGCGTGTTGCGGTACAACGAGCTTGAGTCGAGTCAACCCGCGTAGAACGTCGTGTCCATTACTCCTGCAGCAACTATCACATCTGCTTCCATGTTCCGAAAAAAATTGTCGATATATCTTAACGTGAAACATGCCCAATCCAAAGAGATACGCCGGACCCACTTTCAAAGAAGCACTGCCTAATATGTCTAATCCTGAAAAGTCGAAGGTAGACGTTGGAAGAACCTTGAGCCACTAACCCACAAAAAATCGAATTCAAACATCGTTTTATATTATACAAAAAACAGCTAACAACTACGAGTCATCGTGATACATTTAATTGAACAGTTTGCAGGCACCCCTAGGCATTGATGTTCCTCAAACCGTATTAAAGTGGAAAGTTGGGCTAGTTGGTATGCATTTATAATGATAACAGTGTGAACAAAATGACGACGGAGTGAAAGGACACAGGATGAGCGCTGACTTACAAGTAAGTTTACTGAAACACACATCGGAAATATAAGCGACACAGGCGATCACATGGCCAATCGAGGAACGCACAACCAGGCCATGTGGATACAGGGCATCTGTTACCGTATCGAGCTATCTAGGTAAATTAATTCCTGCTGAGAAAGTGCAATAGAAAGCTGGCTAATGCACCGCGTGCCCTTTCGCTCAATGTGGGCTACTTCCACGACTAACCTGGTAGATGTACCAGTATGCTTAAACAAATTTGTTGTGTCTTTGAACAGAGGCTTACACTTGCACCGCAAGTGTGGGCGAATGTACATAGGGCAAACCGGCCGGTGCGTCACTGTAACACTTAGGGAGCATCAATTGTCCTTGGACAAGAATGCCTTTGCGCATATGTCTTCCCATTGCCGGCAATGTATGTGTAAGTCTCTGCTCAAAGACACAACAATCTTGTTTGAGCATAGTGATGCATCCACCAGATTAGTCGGGGAAGCAGCCTACACTGAGCGAAAGCGCACGTGGTGCATTGGTCAGCGTTCGATGGCGCTTTCTCAGCAGGAATTAATTTACCTAGATAGCTCGATACGGTACCAGATGAATTATATCCGCGTGGCCTGGTTGTACGTTCCTCAATTGCCCATGTGATCGCCTGTGTCGCTTATATTCCTGATGTGTGTTTAAGTAAAGTTAGTTGTGAGTCAGCGCTCGTCCTGTGTCCATTCACTCCGTCGTCGTTTTGTTCGCACTGTAACCATTATAAAGTTCTTTTTTAATATTTGGGGTTTTACGTGCCAAAACCACTTTCTGATTATGAGGCACGCCGTAGTGGAGGACTCCGGAAATTTTGACCACCTGGGGTTCTTTAACGTGCACCTAAATCTAAGCACACGGGTGCTTTCGCATTTCGCCCCCATCGAAATTCGGCAGCCGTGGCCGGGATTCGATTCCACGACCTCGTATTATAAAGTTTCTCAAACCTCCTAATGGCATGGAGGTTTCCTTCTGCACCATTGTTTGCTGATGGACTGGTCAGCAAAAGAGTAGATATGTTTTGCTCCCATGTTCAGCACTGTCAGCTCAGCGTCGTCTGCACTTAAAGCTAGTGCATCTTTGAATCTAGAGGAGTAGGAGTTTGGCACAGCAATTCGAGAAAACAATTGGAAAAGGTATTGTTAGCCTTCTTGCTCTGGTCTCTCAAATGCCCACTTAGACACCTACCTGTCTTGTGAGGTGTTTTGGCACACGACAGTGGAATTCAGTAATTTTTTTTCTGTTAAACACAAATAATTTATCTATCTTTGTGATTATTTTCCCGATTGGGCCTTTTTAATCATGCGCAATTTTTTTTTAGAAAGGCTAGCCAATTTGTTCTGGTCTGAAAAGAGAGTAACGCTTTTACAAACCAACGTTTTCTTACCGCTGTGCGACAACACATCGTCCTAAGGAACTACAGCTATGTTATTTTCTCTACAGATTTCTTCTGCTGCTATTGACACTCGTGAGCGCGTGTGTTTGAAAAGCCCTTCAGGCACACACGTGGGAGCATGAGCGCAATATTCGGTCGCTTTGAGACACATAGCCTGCTGTTCAAATCTTTCAATAATTGAGGGCATAATGCGTTCTTAATACCCCTATGGCGCTATGCAGGTCTTCATTAACTTCGATTGGGCAGAATAAATGAGCGAAATGGCTTTTCAGCTTTCTGATAGTGCAATCTGTAAGTCAGATTATGTGCGACCTCCAGCAGAACGTCCGCCGAAGATCTCATATTTCTATCTATCCATATTTCACAAGTCACATCAGGGAGACATAGACGGACCTGTAAAATGTATGGTTTGACCATATTGAAGTTTTACGTAGCTTTTCAAGAACGCCTGTTGCAGATAAAATAAGTCGATTCCTTGAGCTAGATTTTTCAGAGGCGGACATTACTTCCTGCTGTTAACAGCGCAAAATGTAGGCAAGAGACGAGACAAGAAGACACCACAAGCGCTGGCTTTCGTTGAAAGCGAAAGTCAGTGCCTGTCAGAAACCGTTGAAAGTCAGCGCTTGTGGTGTCTTCTTGTCTCCTCTCTTGCCTACATTTTGCGCTGTTAACAGCAGGATGGAAAACCAATAAGCCCAAGCTGCTATTCTAGCGAAAGGACATTACTTGCACGTGACATTGCAATACTTAGTAAAATATATGAAAAATACTCTAATGAACATCTTCATTACTATAGGACAGATATTGCAATATATGAGTTGTAGCCGCGGAGTTTACCAGGCGTATTCACTTGGAACTAATTTCCAGAATGCCACTAATTTGGAAATACGTGCCACCATAGTCGCCGTAAAAATGCACTGTTCTTCCATTTAATTCTTTAGCAAAACGCTTTTTTGTGCATTGAAGCACGCAAGTTACTGGAACGCCCATGTATTTTGTCGCACATTTTGCGAAATTTCTCGAAACTTATGTCATCCTGAAAATTGATTTCAAATAGATACTCTTGCAAATTCGAAGGCTACAATTGGTATACTACAATATATGCCATAAATTAATCATTTATGTGTTCATTTATAAAATTTTGCTAATTAGATGAATATGTATTTTGATTTGTCGTGCTGATGCTGTCCGCCTCTTCTAATACTCCAGCTCAAAGTGTCCAGCTCGAAGTGTCCTGTGTGGAACGCTGCCTTTTTGTCTCTGAGAATTTGAAGCTACATTGTGGGAGACGCCGCTCCCTTAACTACGGCGATGGACGTGGAGTCGCCTGGAGGGGTTCTTGGTCCTTCTACGGCAACAGTGGCCGCACCGAGAAAGCGATCTAGTCGCCCGAGTGACACCGACAGCGAGGAGACTGTGATCTACTCAGGAACCAGTGATGAAACCTCGGATGACAGCGACTTCGTGCCCGCAGCGAAGCACAAAGCAAAGGGAAGGCTCGTCAGGACATCTCCTTCCACAAGTAAAGCAACTGTGATCCCGACGCGAAAGCCATCAGACCTCACAATTTTATTTGTGCCTGTGGCTGCTAGCGACAACCTTAACCTGATCAACCGCCAAGCCCCATCTGTATCGCTCGAGGCTCTTGTTCCGGGTCAGATCAAAGATGCAAGGATCAACACCCGTAAGAACATCCACGCTATAGATGTCACAAAGCGCAGCGCGCTAGACATTCTGAGCCACGTTAAGGTGCTGGATAGCATCAACGTACGCTGCTATAAACAAGACGATCGTGACTGTACGGCAGGCGTTGTATATGACATAGATAATTCTATGCGCGATGCTGACCTCCATATACTCATCAAGCCGGTGACAGAGGGAATGCCATATTGCAAGCCCGTCGCCTGGGAAACTCGCGATGTGTCAAGATAACTTTCAAAGGGGACAGCCTACCGTCACACGTCAAGGTCGGTCACGTCCGACACATTGTACGGCCTCTTGTGCCAAAGCCGCTTCAGTGCAGGAAGTGTCAAAAGATAGGGCACGTTAGTGCGGTTTGCACAAATGCTGCTGTGTGCTCACGGTGCTCTGGGCCGCCCAGCTCCGACGCCTGTCGTGTAGAAAACCAAAAGTGCGCCAATTGTCAGGGCTCTCACGATGCAACTTCAAAGAATTGCCCACATGTGAAAAATGAGGCGAAAGTCTTCAGGCAAATGGTGAGGGATGATTCCTCGCACAGGGAGGCTGCCTCAAAGGTGCGACGTCGACGTTCACGTCGCCGGAGATGTAGGAAACCCACTGCTATTGCAAAGGATGTGCCGCGTCCACTGACAGTCCACAAACTTCCGCATACCACTAGCAATAACAGCAATGAGGTTCCTCAGCAGAAAGTCTCCAATATCATTGCCTCATGCGAGGAGTGGCCGGCATCGCCACGGCTACACGCACCAGCGGAGCGACAAGATGTAGCACGCTTGCCGAATCATGCTTCACCTTCTGGCAGCAACCAAGACGACGACAAACAAGTTGTCCCCATGATAAGGGCCCTTATGAACACGCTGACCACTGACCGCCTTAAGCACTCCAGCCGCTTGAGGCGCACTTCGAAAACTAGATGCCCTGAATCAGTACTGTCCAGTCTTGAGAAGCACCATGGCTGCTCCTCTACATTCGTTCTTTAAAGAGGTAAAGGAAGCGTCTATCTTCCAATGGAGTGTCAGAGGCATTAAATCGCGCATTTTGGACTTTCATCCGTTAGGTTTTTAAGAACAAATTTCCAATAATCGTCATATCTGAACCAAACGTTGAGAGTGCCATCCGCCTATCAGGACATGAAGCTTTCATGTCTGCCACCTCTAGCGACCGCAGCAAGGTCATCGTTTATATCAGATGCGATTTCACGTATGTTTTACACCCAGTGGCACCTGATGACGACAATCAGTACGTGTGTTTGACTTTAACATGCGAGAACATCGCACTTACGCTCGTAGGCGCCTACATTTCACCTTCGATTCGATTGGACAATGCAAGACTAGGTGCAATCTTAACAGCGACACCTGCACCATGGGTTACTACCGGCGACTTCAATGCGCATCATCCGCTATGGGGAAGCATAAAGATGGACTGTCGAGAAAGACGTGTACTATCCTTCGCGTCGGACCATGAGCTCTGCTGCCTAAATGATGGCAGTCCCACTTTTCTGCGGGGATTGACATACAGCAGCTGCCTGTATTTAACTTTTGTTTCAAGATGCCTCAGTGCCAGTGTGAAATGATTCACGGACAACGAAACGCATGGTAGTGACCACGTTTCAACATATATTAAAATCGATGGCATACGCGAGTCACACTCTACTACACTTCTTCATCACATCGACTGGCTTAAATACACGTTGCTCATGGAGAAGAATTGCCAAGAGATCCAGGACTGTATACCTGGCAACATCGAGAAGCTAATTAACGTCGCTGCTCAAGCCACAATATTTTTTAGGCCTATTCCTAAATTTTCAGAATTTGAAGCAGAATTGGAGCGGGTTCGAGCAATCTGCCGTCACGCGGAACGAAGGTACAGGCGCACCAAGTCCATCTACGACCTAAGGGAGGCTAGACGCATACAGAAGAAGATTCAGCGTCGGATCAACTCCCAGCAGTCTCTAAGATGGAAAACCTTCTCTGATTCCCTTTATCCGCATAAACCCCTGTCACATATATGGAGAACAGTGCGTGGTCTTCGAAAAACACCGCAACAACGCCACCTCTTCAAATGCCTGGCTCTCTACCAAGGTCGCAGAGAGATCGACGTAGCGGAGGATTTCTGTTGGAAGGTTGCTTGTCTACCACCGTCGTTCGCTACACGTGATCCCCGTGATGTTCCAATCTCGCGGGATTGTCGTGTGGAGAATCTGTTTTCCATCGAGGCGTCTCAGGTTGCGTTGGCAGTGTGCAGACGTTCCTCATCGCCTGGGCCTGACGGGGTGACATACGCAGCTCTTGGAAACCTCGGTCAAAGATCTCGACATGCACTTCTAGACGTGTACAATAATTCAAAATCGATGGCATACGCGAGTCACACTCTACTACAGTTCTTCATCACATCGACTGGCTTAAATACACGTTGCTCATGGAGAAGAATTGCCAAGAGATCCAGGACTGTATACCTGGCAACATCGAGAAGCTAATTAACGTCGCTGCTCAAGCCACAATATCGATTTTAATATATGTTGAAACGTGGTCACTACCATGCGTTTCGTTGTCCGTGAATCATTTCACACTGGCACTGAGGCATCTTGAAACAAAAGTTAAATACAGGCAGCTGCTGTATGTCAATCCCCGCAGAAAAGTGGGACTGCCATCATTTAGGCAGCAGAGCTCATGGTCCGACGCGAAGGATAGTACACGTCTTTCTCGACAGTCCATCTTTATGCTTCCCCATAGCGGATGATGCGCATTGAAGACATGGCGTGAAGGAGTAGTTCCTGCTGCATGGAAGTCCAGCCGCCTTGTGCCTCTGCTCAAACCCGGTAAATCACCCCTAGACGTGGCGTCTTATTGTCCCATTGCTCTGGCCAGTTGTCTAGGAAAGGTGATGGACAGGATGGTGCTGACGCGTCTAGAGTGGTACCTAGAACACTACAAGTTATACTCTGACGCTATGGCAGGCTTTCGACGCGGATGCTCTTCTGTAGACAACGTCATAGATATTGTCTCGCATGTTCAGCACAAAAAAAAGCCTCAGGAGACTGTCAGCGGCGATGTTCCTGGATGTTAAAGGCGCTTATGTCAACGTAACCTATCAAGCCATCCTGGACGCCTTGGGCGATGTTGGCCTAGGCGGCCTTGTTTTTCGGTGGATACCAAGCTTCTTGAAGGACAGGTCATTCTTTGTGCGAACAAAGGATGGTGCGTCATCACAACACCTACCGTGGCGTACCACAAGGCGGAGTCCTGAGCCCCACTCTATTTAACCTCGTGCTCATCGACCTGGTTCATACCCTTCCGCAATCCGTCCATGTGTCGATCTATGCAGACGATATATGCATTTGGTGATCAGGAGCGACGCGTCCCAAGTGCGCGCCAGACTTCAAAAAGCGGCCACACTAAAATCCGGCTATCTTCGAGCACGAGGTCTGGAGCTGTCTTCCGAGAAGTGCTCTATAGTCGCTTTCACGCGCAAAGCAATGAAACAGTACGTTATCAGAATTAATGGACAGCCAATTGCCTACGGTTATCCGTAGGCCGATTATCCGTAATAACCGATGGTCATTAAGAGTTACGGAGTGGATTCCAAGGAAAGGGAAGCGTAGCAGAGGGCGGCAGTAAGTTAGGTGGGCGGATGAGCTTAAGAAGTTTGCAGGGACAACATGGCCACAATTAGTACATGACCGGGTAGTTGGAGAAGTATGGGAGAGGCCTTTGCACTGCAGTGGGGGCAACCAGGCTGATGATGATGATAATGATGAATTGCCTACGAGAAGACGCACCGCTTTCTAGGAGGGATAATAGATCGAGACCTTTCCTGGAGCTCTCATATCTCCTACCTAAAAGGAAATTAGTCATGGTAACCCACGTGCTCAGATTTCTTGCGGGAAAGTCATGGGGTGCATCTGTGAGTACAATGCTCCAACTCTATATCGCACTGTTCCTCAGTGTCCTGCGCTATAGCTTACCTGTACTGGGTGGGACCGGTAAGACAAACCTCCGTGCCCTCCAGTCTGTACAAGCTCAAGCTCTGCGAATTTGCCTTCGTCTTCCCAGATGTGCATCCACGGCAGCAACAATAGCCATCGCGCATGACCACCCCATCAATACGCATCTTCAAGTCGACACTTTAAGGATGCATATCAGGCACTTCGCCCGACTTCCATCTTGTCATTTCGCCTCCCTTCCTGCCGCTCGACCTCGTTCCGCGTTTAGCAAGATTATTGCCGCTAACCATGGAACTTTACCGTCAAGCTTCAAGCCTGCACCGCGACCATCTCAACCGCTGTGGTGCCTCCATCCACTCCAGGCTCTTCTTATTATTCCCGGTATCAAAAAGAAAACGGAGATGTCAACTTTCGCCCTCAAGTAAACCGTGCTTTCAGTTCTACATGACAAGCACAGAGGACGCATCTACGTGTACACGGATGGTTCTGTCTCCTCTAGAAGTTCAGCTGGAGCAGTGGTGATTCCCGCCTAGTGCGTCACCCTAAAGTTCAACACATCTCACAATACATCATCGACGGCTGCAGAACTCGCAGCCATCCGTGCTGCTCTGGAGTTTATTGTTCGCAAATCATCACATTCATGGTCCATCTTACGTGACTCAAAGGCAGCTCTCCAGTGTCCGATGTCCCCTTTCAACCACGGACCAAATGTGCAACTAGTCGCAGACATCCCACTACTCCACCACCATGCATTCAACAAGGGACACAACATCATCTACCAGTGGATACCGAGTCACTGCGGAATTTCGAGAAATGACAGTGCGGATGACGCTGCCCGGTCGGCACATGATGGTGCCCAGATTATACCCATACCGCTGTCAAGAACAGAGGCTGCCACAAGTCTTCGCTCCATCGCCCGCGAGCTTACGCAGAATCTGTGGAACACCATTGAATTCACGAACGCACGTTTCTACAGATTGGATCCACGTCTGCAACTCCGCCTATCACCAGGGTTACCACGAGCGGAAGCAACACTTCTGTGCCGCCTGTGGCTCGGCGTGGCATTCACGAACTCCTATTTATTCTGCATTGGAATGGCCACTTGTGACACCTGCGGCTGCGAGGAGACGATTGAGCACCTCCTTTGTGACTGTCCCCGTTACAAAGTGCCAAAGAAGGAGCTCGTGACTGCGCTCGAAAAACTGGACAATCGCCCCTTTACAGAGGAAAAAGGTCTAGGACACTGGTCCAGACGGGCTTCGGCACTCAAGGCCTTAAGGGCTTTGCTGAAGTTTTTAAGGACATGCGAATTGTGTGACCGCCTTTGAATGTTGTAGCGCGTAGTTTCGTGTTGCTGTGTGAATTTTCTGGTTTCCTTTTTTTCCCCTTCTTATTCTTTCTCCTTTTATTCCCTTAACCCTTTCCCCAGCACAGGGTAGCCAGCCGGTACTTACATTGGCTAACCTCCCTGTCTTCACTCCCCTTTGTCTCCTCTCCTCGAAGACAAGACTTACGATATCTGCGACAGGGGATTTTTTGAACTTCGGTAAATCTTAAAAATAGCACATGCTTCTTTCATAGCCGAGAAAGGACAGTTAGGAAGCACAAAACATTGCCTAGAAACCAAAAAGTTGCAAGCAATAAAACACGCAAAGCAGTTCGGCATGCTCCTGTCTATTTGGCATGATATTGTCGATCTCGGCTAGAAGTCCTAGCGCTGGGTGCAGGTTTTGTAGCCTGCGGCTAGCTCGGTGGTCCGTGGCATTGTCTTTTGGGCTTGACGGGGACGTCCGGTACATAAACGCAAAACTACCCTCACTACATGCCGCGTGGTAGTGATCGCATGAACCGCAACAGCACAACGCACGTCACGGAAGTAATTGCTTATAGTCGAACCTGTGCCAAGCAAAACAAGCAGCACACTCAGAACAATGATAGTGGCGAACTCACTCGTCAATGGTCGAAATGTGATGTGTGCCATATATGTATCAGCTACTTATACATGGCTCATTGGCCCTTGCATCGAAAACGCTGGTGCCCACACAAGTTCTGGAATGTACAACCCTATTCGTGTTGTACCAACAATCGGACTACACAAGAGTCGACGACAATATAGCCTTCATATAGAACTTGGGATGACATTCGAAAATCTTCCCATACAGAAAGGTGTGCCTTGCGCGAAGCAATTCTTACCGCTTTTTAGCTGGCAGAACTGTCAGAGCGTTGTTGGTTGCCAACATTGGCGACCACCAAAGTGTGACAACGGATGTGCGACAGCAACTTTCTGACGATGAAGTTTCTGAAGACGATGATGTCGATGGCATGACAAGAGCAGCATAATCACATTTGAATAACGACACATGATTACTACAGAAAGAAGAAAGGAATGACGTCGATGAAGCGACGTAGGCAATATGACAACCTTCGCATAATGGCAGCGGGAAGACATTTATGAAGTAAAGAAGACGATAAAGCGTTAGCGTGTAGATGACGGCGTAGCAACAATAACATGATAATGACTGTGAGGACAATGACGTTACGAGGACAACACAACGAGTGTGGGATGAAGTTGGACTGACGACGATGGAATGACCACGGCGGCAACGTTGCGTGCCGACGTTGGTATGGCGACGACAGCTTGATGACGACGGAAGGAGAAGAATCGGATGACGAAGCTGCAGCGACGGCAATAGAACAACCAAGACGGCATCATGACGACGGCATGACAATGAATGCCTGACCACTCTATGGAAACAATGGCGGCCATGATGCGTGACGACGACAGCATGGCAACTGATGCATGATCGGGTGTTTCTGACGACGACACAATTACGACGGTGGCATGACGACGGTAGTATATTCGCGATTGAATGACGAAAGCATGACTACGGTAGAATTACGGAGAATGAATGCCGTTGATAGAGCAATAAGGACCGCATGACGACGACGGCATGATGATAATGAAATGATGACTGTGTGGCGAACATGACGGTATTGGGATTACAAAGATAAAATGACGACGATGGAACGAACACGATGGCATCACGATGGTGGTATGGCAGCGAAAGTATGACGACGATGATGATAACGGTATGAGGACAATGGGATGACAAGAGTGTATGACGAAGATGCTTTGACGACTACTCTATCACGAAAGCTGTATGGCGGCGATGGCGTGACAAAATCAGATGACGCCGCTGAAGTGATGGCGAAAGAACTAACATGATAGTATTACGACAACGGTATGCCAAAGAACACCTGGCATGACACCTGGCATGGTATAACGACACTAGCATGACGACTGCAGCATCGGGAGGGTTGAATGACAAAGCTGTAATGACAACGATTCAAAGACGACGGCATCACGACACACCTAGTGACCCAAACTATTAGGCAACTTGGCCCACTGGTTCAGCGCGAAAAGCGTGATGATGACGGCATGACGACAGTCAGATGCCAAAGCTTCAATGACGACCATTGAATGGCCATCACGGTCTCACGAACATGATCGTACGCCTAGTGGCACAAGCTGGTAGAGAACTTTAGCCATTGTGTTGGCTTAAGAGTCTAGACACTGTAAAAATGTTTGCATCCTTAAGGGTGTTTTCTGACGTGCGTTAAAAAAATACGTTAGTGAAAATCTACCTAATCATTCTCACAACTTTGGGCGCACAGAAATCTTCTGTGCGACCAAGGCTGTCAGAATGATTCCATATTTGTCTAATACGTCTTTTGTCATAGCACGTCTAGTTAGAGCTCCGTTGCTGGCCTATATATATTTTTGAAAGGCCTTAATGTTAAGGACCTCAGCAGTGCGAAAAGAAAATACCTTTAAGGTTGTAAACATTTCTACAGTGCAGGTACGATCGATATCTCAAAACGCCTGATTTATGCAAAGAATGCATGATAATGGTATTAAAATATCAGTACTTCAAAGTGCGTCCTAAGTTGTTCTTTTGCGAGGAAATAAATTTGGAGCTTTAGAATTTAGAGCACAGCACGGCCCGAGTAATCCATTGTGGACTCGGATCCGGGCTTGGCTCAGACTAGGAGCTTCAGTCTAAGGTCAGGTCCGGGCCTCAGTCGGGCCCGCATTAGGCCGGGGCAGGCTCTTTGCAACTCCAAAGACTGAAGAGTATATATATAAAAACAGTAGGTCTATGTATATTTTAGGTCAGTGACATGGCTGTGGGCTTATGCGAAAGCCGAAGCACGCAAGCCATGACACGACAGCTGTACGCTTCACTGATGAGTGTACATTAGCGTCGCTCTTCAGCCACGGAAAAAACAGCACCAGTGAACAACGGCGCCCATAATACGCCCCTCTTTTAATGCGATCAACATTCTTTGCCTACTTCAGATACTTGCTATCTATCTATCTATCTATCTATCTATCTATCTATCTATCTATCTATCTATCTATCTATCTATCTATCTATCTATCTGAAATTTCAGAAATGTCGTTCAATTGTCATGCCACTGTCGCCATACCGCCTTCGCCGTTCCATGAAGATTCCCTCCTTCCCTCCCTCATAATTGTGCTATCTTTAATCAATCTGGATTATGCCTCTGTCCTCATGGCATTGTAATTGCGTCGCGTTTATATATCGTCACTTCAGAATCATCCCATCGTCGTCGTGCCGTCATCCTCATACTGGCTTCGTCGTTCTATCGACGTCATTCAATTTTCACAATTCCTTCGTCGTCACTGCATGCGCCGTCGGCGTGCGGTCCTCGTCCTACCATGGTGAGATAACCTAAGGTAGCGATAGTCATACCAAAGCGAGCCAATTATGGCTACCAGTTATGTCCCATGTAGAAGTCTTATTTAAACTTTTAGGAAAATCAATGCAGATTCTAAATAACGGTATCCTACTCAGTACGGTGTGTCACTATGTGGTCGCTACATTACGTGAATGCGAATCGCATTAACTTCGATACTCCTCCGAAGATGAGTCTTGCCGGGATTCTTTCCTCTTCGCGACATTAAAAAAACCCTGTTCAACGTTGTTCCCAGGTTATTAAAATCTCGAATTCTTGGAGGTGATCGTGCTCAGGTGTGAGAGAGACGACCCGACGTTCCGTGGGGATAGCGGTGTGATTTTGACGGTGGCCCCGCCTATCAACAAGGGAAAACACATTGGTGTGGTTGGGGGTGGCGGCGAAAGGCAAACTTCGAGAGTCGCTAGAGGTCACAGAGTCGAATCAAAATAATGGAGAGTTAGAAAGATATTTGCATTGCAATCGCGCTAAGGAGGTGGGAAACTATTTGATTGGTGCTAGACTCGCTGCAAAAAAAATAACTAGGCTGTCATCAGATATCTAAGCTATCTTTCGTACTGCGACCACAAGAGCAATCGATGAGGAGAGTTTTGATACACCTGGTTGAATTTTTCAAGGGCAGAAGCTGTGCCTAGACGCAGACTTTCAATACCTTATCAACAAATTCTTGGGGTACTCAAATAAAGGCGTACCATATAAATTGCAGAAAGTTCTTCTACAACTTTTTTGTGTGTAAAGCATAGGGCAACTCGCTACTGGTTTCCATTATTTTTCTTCATTATATTTCCAAATGAGTTCAATATTCTACCACAGTTTATCGCGCAGTTAGTCCAACTAATTAAATTTAGACTTTCAAGTGTCAGTTGTTCTTAGATAGACACATTATGCCATGAAGATGATGCAAAATGCATCAACATTGGTGAGCTGGATGTGAAAAAGAAAACAGAACGCAAGAAAGTTTATTATTTCAGTGAATTTTCCTTTTGAATGGTATTCTTCCACGTTAAGTAGGAAACCCTCTTGTTCGCAGCCGTGTGTACGTTTTTGTAGCACTAGGTGGGTTCCCCGCGAATGTACTTGAACAAGCAAATAAAGAATATTCCAATCTGACGGGATACAAAACGTAGGTTGCCTACGTAGTACATGCACTGTGCTTAAACAACAGCAGACAGAGTTCAAATTTGCATATATTTATAAGCAAGGATGCCTAAATTGGCAACTGACAACTGGCACCAATATAATGGAGCCGAATAAAGCAACAAGAATGTTATGTTTCTTGTGAAAATATGATTGTGCATAAGCGTTAGCCTTGCGGATCACCAAGTTTTGTTTAATGAAATGAGCTTTTAGTGGCCGTATATTATGATATTTCTGAAATCCAATAGACCAGCGTATTTAAACTTAGAAGAGAGAGAGAGGAGTTTAAGGATACGAAATGCAGACAGTATATTTCTCTAGCCAGCTATTCGGCGTTAGAGGAAGGGGAAAAGGGAAAGAAAGTGGAAAGAAAGAGGCGCATGATGGGTGACGATGGCCATTCACGCGAAATTTATGGGCTCAAACTCCATCACTGTACATCCCAACGATTATATGAGATTCAAAAGTGAGATTAAATAGCTTGCGATGAGCACGGGTGTGTTACCTAAGCCTTCGTTATAGTACATTGCCGCACAATTCTTTATGAACTGTAGTACGGTCGTTCCTATGACACTTTAAAGCACGAGCATGGTGATCAACGCATGTGCGTTTCTATATCTTCCTCCCTAAATGTAAGCAGGCGTTCTGCCACTCCCGGAGGCTGTTGCCAGCCTGATCTCTCCCTATTTTCCTAACGGTCCATTGTATATGTGTGTTTTGATGACATTGTCAGTTCCTGGCTGGAAGCGTACCACTATCATTGAAAAAGAAGGTTTACAATCAGTGGATTTTACCAGTACTGACATATGGCGCACATGATGATAATGACATATGGTGCAGAGACTTGGAGACTGACAAATTAGTTTGACAACAACTTAAGGACTTCGAAAAGACCGCTGCAACGACAATTGCTAGGCGTAACGGTAAGAGGCAGAAAGAGCACAGTTTGGATCAGAGAGCAAACGGGTATAGAAGATATTCTAATTGGCATCAAGAGAAATGACTGGAGCTGGGTAGGTCGTGTAATGCGCCGGTTAGATAACCGCTGGACCATTGGGGTTACAGAATAGGTACCAAGAGAAGGCAAACGCAGTCGAGGACGGCAGAAATTAGGAAATTCGCGGGCGCAAGTTGTTATACCATGACAGGAGTACTTGAAGATCGCAGGGAGAGGCCTTCGTCCTGCAGTGCACATAAAACAAGATGATGCTGATGATAAATGTGTCAGAACTGAACGAAAAAAAAATGAAAAGCGAAAAATAATTTTGTGACCGGAACGAAAACATAACCGAAACGTTATTCGTTTTCTTTCAGAGTGAAACCGAAATATCTTTATCGGCTTTTGGCTCAGATGGAAAGTCCGCAATCCAAAACAACTGACGTCAGGCAACGTCAGCATGACGTGGTACCTCAGAGCTCCACGTTGGCGCCTATCTCAGGCAGGGATAGTGCGAACGATAGCAAGTTTAGCGCTCCACCAATCTAAACATGCCACTAGGTGCACTAGCAGATCGGCATCGTAGGAAACCTAGGGCTTGCGTGCTGAAGAGCTTATAGTTTCGTTTTCTACGGGTACAACAGTTTGTTACCGAAGTTTTATCCTTGGTTTGAGTTCCTTTCATAGGAATCATCATCATCATCAGCCTGGTTACGCCCATCATTATTATCATCATCATCATCATCAGCCTGGTTACGCCCACTGCAGGGCAAAGGCCTGCAGTGGGCGTAACCGTACTTCTCCAACAACCCCGGTCATGTACTAATCGTGGCCATGTTGTCCCTGCAAACTTCTTAATCTCATCCGCCCACCTAAGTTTCTGCCGCCCTCTGCTACGCTTCCCTTCCCTTGGAATCCATTCCCTAACTCTTAATAACCATTGGTTATCTTCCCTCCTCATTACGTGTCCTGCCCATGCCCATTTCTTTTTCTTGAGTTCAACTAAGATATCATTAACTCGCGTTGGTTCCCTCACCCAATCTGCTCTTTTCTTATCCCTTAACGTTACACCTATCATTCTTCTTTCCATAGCTCGTTGCGTTCTCCTCAATTTAAGCAGAACCCTTTTCGTACGCCTCCAGGTTTCTGCCCCGTACGTGAGTACTGGTAAGACACAGCTGTTATATACTTTTCTCTTGAGGGATAATGGCAACCTGCTGTTCATGATCTCAGAAAGCCTGCCAAACGCACCCCAGCCCATTCTTATTCTTCTGATTATTTCAGTCTCATGATCCGGATCCGCAGTCACTACCTGTCCTAAGTAGATGTATTCCCTTACCACTTCCAGTGCCTCACTGCCTATCGTAAACTGCTGTTCTCTTCCGGGACTGTTAAACATTACTTTAGTTTTCTGCAGATGAATTTTTAGACCCACCCTTCGGCTTTGCCTCTCCAGGTCAGTGAGCATGCATTGCAGTTGGTCCCCTGAGTTACTAAGCAAGGCAATATCATCAGCGAATCGCAAGTTACTAAGGTATTCTCCATTAATTCTTACCCCCAATTCTTCCCAATCTAGGTCTGTGAATACCTCCTGTAAACACGCTGTGAATAGCATTGGAGAGACCGTATCTCCCTGCCTGACGCCTTTTTTATTGGGATTTTGTTGCTTTCTTTATGGAGGACTACGGTGGCTGTGGAGCCGCTATATATATCTTTCAGTATTTTTACATACGGGTCGTCTACACCCTGATTCCGCATTTGCCTCCATGGCTGCTGAGCTTTCGACTGAATCAAACGCTTTCTCGTAGTCAATGAAAGCTATATATAAAGGTTGGTTATATTCCGAACGTTTTTCTATCACCAGATTGATAGTGTGAATATGGTCTATCGTTGAGTAGCCTTTACGGAATCCTGCTTTGTCCTTTGGTTGACTGAAGTCTAAGGTGTTCCTGATTCGATTTGCAATTACCTTCGTGGTCTCGAATTTTGAAGAGTGCAGTCAATGACGTGCTCCCTCGGAGATCATGCTCAGTGCCTCGACTCAAGGCACTGAGCATGATCTCTCAATTCATAATTAAATTCATAAACAGTGTGTTTTTAACGTTACTTCGCATCGAAAATTTTTTGCATGCAAACAAAAACCGTGATGAAGCATTACGGAACATTTCTTTTTTTCCAGGGCAGTACTGCAACGGGACTTCTTTTATTGGGATGAAACTAAACCAGAACGAAAAATGCATTTGATTCCAACACCTTGTTTTCATGCCAAATATTCACATAAAAATATGTGCCTGTTCGGCTAGTAAAGAAATGAAATGCTTATTTCTCTTCCAGTTAAAATAGCCAGAATGAGGGGACGCAAGGCAAAAAGCTGCTTTGATGCAGCTCGAAGACCGCCCGGCACTCATTGATCAGACGACAGTATCTTCACAATAACGGAAAACTCGACCTAGCTTCGTATATGGTCAAGGCCTAATGGGTCGAACAGGACCGGGCCGGGCCGGTTCGGACCAGACCGTTATCTTTCGAGCCCAGGCCGCGTACAGGCCAGGTTTAAAAGCACCGGCTGGGCTCAGGCGGGCCAACACATGGGACTTTCGGGCCTGGGCCAAGCCCCGGCCTGAAAAGCCGGTCCGCAGAGCGCTCTACTTTCAATAACCTGGTAAGCACATGCCCGTATGATTATGAAAGATGGAGTATAACAGCTTAAGGCGCAACCTTCTTTTTTGTTTTTCAAGCAAAATGATCCAGTGAAGTTCTTTTTTTCATTGCACTTAGAAAGCACTTGTATCTGACTGGAGCGAACCTTTCTGTGACCGATTGGATATTTTTACTGCGTTAATATGCACATCACAAAATGGATACCACACAAGATGAGCGTACTGCAAAATTGGTATACTTGTTTTATATGTGGCTTCCTTTACGTTAATTCTTAGGTGTTTGAGACTTCGTTGCAATAAGCCAAGGGCGTGCCCTGCAATTCTAGCTACAGTATTAACATGTCACGACCAAGGACCATCCTCTGACAGTATAACACCTAAATGTTTGACTGCTGAATAGTTTTTTCATTTTTTGGCTACTTAAGGAAAATTATATTTCATTTTGTTAAACATGTTCTAGTAAAGCTAACGTTTGCGCGCTTATTCATGTTCAGAGACATGCTATTGTTGACACACCATCTTCCTACGCACTTCAAGTCCGCTGCCGATAGGAAACAATGTCTCGATGTCTCATTAGATCCCTTGCGCACAGTACACAATCATTCGTACAAACTCTATTTCGGTTTTGATAATGTCACACTTAATATTAATAAAAACAAGCGAGACAATCGCCGCAACACGGAGCCTTGCGTCACCCCAGACGTAGCAACATCATCTGAGCTACTCCCATTCAAATCAGCTTTCCGGCGTAATTACTTAACAACACTGCGTTAGAGCCTGTATATCCATAAAATTATTTACGCCTACAGATTAAGACTAATCTCACCTCGTCAATTTATCTCGACATTAGTAACAACGCGAATCAAACTTCGGGGTATTTGCTCCGCTCCTGTTATATTGCCACCATCCTCTCTCATGTTACTATTGTGAAAAAGACCAACACGAACAAAATTAGAGTACGCATCCACTGGGTGAAATTCCATCAAATTTGTCACCTTAATAAAACTTTAAAATTACTCCACTCGTTTTATATATCAAAATTGTGATCGAATTGCCACTGTAATCGGGAGTAAAACTAAACTTGAATTTCCACCTCTTAACTGATATCTTCATCCTAACATTTCTCACATTGTATTCATTAGCTGTATAAAGTATGCGTCAAAGCTAGTCACAATAACTTTCTTGACCTCTTTGGCCTTGCACATTCCTTCAATAGAATCACCTAATCGCAGTAGCGCTAAAGAGTAGAACCTTTACCTAGCTTTACTCAGAACATCTACCTAGCTTCTCTGCGAAAACAGTGCCTAAAGTGTAAGTAAACCCGGATGGTACATCTAATCTAATTCTCTCCCTTAATATATCGTCCTCGGCTGGCTGCGACGACATAAATACCAGAGATGTGGTTCTTGTGGGGAAAGGAGAAAAGGATGGCACTATCTTCTGCAGCCCTTGCGGGAGCACGGCTCAGCGCCAGCAGGAGGCTGGATATGGTAGTGAAGGAGATAGAAGGAGGGAGAAAGGTAGAGAGTCACCATGGCAGCATCAGAGCAGCCCGGCCGGGAGGGCCCAGTGGCTTCGACCGGAGGAGTGGACTGGTGATAGATCATAGGAGGTGGCCATGCAGAAGTGAAGGTGAGGTGGATCTGGAGGCCCAAAGTGGTGAATAGCCGTTAGGCTATTCGTCTTTGAAGAAATTTTCGAGAGTGTCACCGAGAGCCCCGACGAGTCGAGGTACTCGACGACACTTAGGAAGGCTGGTAGCTGATTACGACTGGGGAAGAGGATGTCTGCCTGTCGTGAACATGGGAACCCTAGGTGGGAGAACTCCTGCAGAAGTCGGCCCCGGTGCTGCAGGTGAGCAGGGCAGGCCAGCAGAAGCCTCCAGAGTCCCTGGGTCACCGTAAATTACTTAAAAGCACTATAACTCTCTCTATGAAATTTTTGTGCTTGACATTTATTCAGTCTTTAAACACAAGACACGTGCGCAACGATTGGAAAAGAACGAAGGTAGTTTCCATCTTTAAAGCAGGAACACGCGATAACCCTACTAATTACCGTCCCATCTATCTAACCAGTGTCCTATCATAGCACCTTGAGCACATTAGAGCATCTAACTTAATTGATTACCTAGAATGAATCAATTTTGTTTGCCCCTTACAATACGGTTTTCGTAAATCTGTCTTACGAAACTCAACTAGCCGAATTTACGCACGACTTAATACTACACATGGACAATCGCCTTCAAATAGATGCTAGATTCCCAGATTTTTCAAGGACCTTTGATGGCGTGTCTCACAGCCATCTCCTTGCAAAATATCCTCCCTTGGTATCCATCACGACATAATGAAATGGATTGAATCTTTTTAACAGGACGTGTTCAGTTTACCTACGCTGTCAATTTTTGGCCAACTTTTACCTGTGCAACCTCCGGTATTCCCCAGGGCGCAGGCTTATTTCCTCTGTTATCATTTATTTACATCAATGACCTTCTCACTAACATATTGTTAGGAAGAGTTGTGAAGAAATGATTTTATTTACATGAGATGGTCGATGATCGTAGCGGGACCGTAGCGCAATCCGGCATCTAAAACTCCTCGTTCTCTTCGTCTTCTTGCATGTTGTACCTGCATTTCGTATCCATTACAATTCCCCGCAAGCAGACGAAGCCCGTGGGGGCGAGTCATAATGAACAAGCAGGGTAGAAAGGCTTCAGGCGAGCAATACGAGTCAGCTTTCTGATTGATCTCCGACCATTGCACATGAGGAGAGCTATGACGTAAATGAGTTCGCTTAGGTGGACCACAACTACAAATGCGCCGAAATATTGTGACAAGAGTTTTTGGCACAATCTGCGCTTGCGTTTTGGTGTCCAAATAAGGACCAAGTCGCCTTATTCGAACGATACTTCTACGTGATGGCCGTCGTATCACTCTTACAAACGACTTTGTGAGGCGAGAGTACGAATAAAGCTACTCGACGGGCTTTCTCGCCGACACACAAAGTCTTCGAGGTAACGTTGCATACTGGAGATAAAATGAGCTATAGTTCGTGGTTTCGTGTTTCACCGTGTTGTATGCGTAAGTGATAAAGGCCAGCACGTCGCCCCAGCTCTTATGATTGGAGGAGATGTACATGGCAAACATGTTGGGTCAGCGTTCTGTTTCTCCTTTCAACAAAGCCATTGGTATGTGGATGATACGGCCTGGAATGGCAGAACTGTGGAGTGCACAAACTAAATAATTCTATGCCAGCAGCAGTGAACTGGCGACCACGGTCGCTGATGATGATACGTGGTGGGCCATAACGATTGAGCACGGAACGCAGCAGGAAGACCGCCACGCAAACAGCGGTGGAAGAGGGTATGGCTGCAGTTTCTGCATACCGTGTAAGATGTTCTACGCATGCAATTATCCAATGGTTCTTGTTGTTAGATAACGCGAATGGACCCAAAAGGTCAATGCCTACTTGCTCGAACGGCTTACTGGGCGATGTCAATGGCCGAAGGGGAACCGGGGCTGCGGTGGTCTGCCGCTTGTGACGTTGGCACGTTTCACAACTAGCGACATAGCGCTTGGTTGTTCCGTACATCTTGGGCCATTGAAAGCCCTTCTGCGTGCGGTGTAGGGTTCGTACGAAGGCCAAATAACCGCATGTCGAATCGTCATGCACGGCACGTAAAACGTCGGAGCGGAGACTCTCGGGAACAACAAGCAGAAAATGCGCTCCATGCGCGGAGTAATTAGTTTTGTAGAGCAATTTATCATGGACAGTAAAGTGACCGCTCCCTTGAGAAGTACCGGCGGACACAAAAAGCGGATCAAGTGTAAGATTATTCCGTTCTCGCTGAAAGCCTGCCGCTTCAGGGAACATAGAAGCAACAGTAGCGAGACAGTCTTCGAAATTCTCAGAATCGGAGTCGGTAGTCGCAAGATGAATCCGAAAGAGGCAGTCTGCGTCAGCGTGAAGACGACCACTCTTGTACGATACCACAAAGTCGTATTCCTGGAGGCAAAGCGCCCAACGTGCGAGGCGACTAGAGTGATCACGCAAACCGACCAGCCAGTATAAGAAATGATGACCGATGATAATCTTGAATTGTCTACGCTAAATATAACACCGAAACTTCTGTAGGGCGAAAACAGCTGCCAGGCATTCCTCTTCTCTAACCGTATAATTGCGTTAAGAATTACTCACGCAACGGCTGGCATATGTGACAGCATGTTCTGCGCCACTGTGACTTTGTACAACCACCGCTCCTATCTCAATTCCACTAGCATCAGTGTGAACTTCAGTCGGGCGACATGGATCGAAGCGACGCAAGAGGGGTGCTGGCGTTAGTATAAACTTCAATTCAGAGAACCATGCGTCACACTCTAGCGTTCAATTGAAGGCCCTATCTTGTCGCAAAATACTTGTTAGCGGGTAAACGATGTCGGCGAACCGGGGAACAAAACGACGAAAATATGAACATAGGCCAATGAATAACCGAAGTTCTAGTGTTGACTATGGTGGCTTGAAGGAGCTCACCGCTTCAACCTTACCAGGACCGGGTCTGACGCCATCCTTCTCGACTGTGATGCCTCAAATATGGGGACAAAGGTTCGTGTACTCAATGGTTCGGTTGGTTCTCTTAGGCGGAGCCTCCGAGAACCCAATTGAGGACAAAGCCGTTGGTTTGAACACATACACAAAGACTTTTATACAAACTAAAAAGAGGCATAACGTAAATAGATGGAAATAGAAAGCATGCCTAAAATAAACAATAAAGCAGACATTGCGGCAGGGAACACATATAGGGCTTGCATGAGGTTAACGGGTGCGCGAGTCCGGGCTTGCCACGAGGGCGGGGACGCGTCACAGTCTCGACACGGTGACGCGGCGACAAGCTGGCGAAAGGAGTGGTGCCGGTCTCCCCATGGGGTTCGCGGTGTAAGCTGACCGACCGGGCGACCGGAGTGCGCCCGCTCTGGCTAGGCGAGGAAAAGCAGGCGGCTTGGTGGCGCGAGTAGACGCCGTCGGCGTTCTGGCCGGGCAGCTGGCGTAGAACTCGGGCCCGAAGCCCGACTGTTCTCGTCTCGCCCACGGGCGCAGAAGCTCGAACGCCGGCCTCGGGCAGCAGGCGGCACGACAGACGGGGCGGCGTTCTGGCCGGGCAGCTGGCCTAGAACTCGGGCCCGAAGCCCGACTGTTCTCGTCCTGCCTACTGGCGCAGAAGCTCACCGCTGTTGAGGAGCTGACGGCACGCTCGGGTAGACGGGCGACGCACAGGAACAGGTTGGCAGGAGGCCCCGGTCGGGTGAAGTCCTGGTGGGCTCGGGTACGGAACCCGACGGCCCGTCTTTACATTTACATGCATGATCGGGACGGTCAGGAGCAGACGACACTGAGTGCACGCGCGCCGAGGTGGAAGAAGGAAAACAACGACGCCGAAGAGCGTCCGGCACGAGAACGCGCGGCGCATGAAAAACAAAAAAAGAAGAAAAGCAACCAATTAGAAAAGACCACGGGGCGTAAGGCAGCCAATCCGAGAATGCCAAATCGGCCAGACCAGAAGAAAAAAGCGTGGTGCGCTGGCAGAACGGGAGGACACGCAAGGAGACGTAGAGGAGACGCAAGGGAGACGCCAGGAGGGTCCCAGGAAGCGACGGCAGGAGGAGGTCAACCACCGGAGCGGGCGTTGAAGACGGGCCGTCGGGCTCAATGTACTGCAAGGGTGGTCATCGACGGCATTGTCTATGTTGTTGAATTTCTCGTGTTGTCATCATGTTCGCATGACATTATTCTCGGCTGGGACTTCTTGTCTCACCATCGTGCCATCATCGACTGTGCCCGGGCCGAAGTAGCGCTTTTCCCGCTTGCCGATGCCCCGCTGCCTGACCCCTCTGAACAAACAGCCTCCAAGCTCACTATTGTGTCCGATACGGACATACCACCCGACATGTGTGTGCTTGTGCCCGTCTCTTGCTCTACCGCGCCAGACGCTACAGTACTTTTTACACCATCGCCGATTTTTCTACGTCGCAAGGCTCTACCTCTCCCATTTGCCGTACTCACCACTGAGTCTGGATTATCCTCAATGCTTGTGTGTAACCCGTCTCACTACCATGTGACGTTACTGCGCGGCGAATCCCTCGGTCGTGTTCAGCCCCTTGACCCGCTTCACATTCTCGATGTTTCCGACGACACGGCCTGTTATGAACTCGACGCCCTCACTTCTCCCGTGCCGTGCACTTCATCATCATCCTTGTCGTCGTCCGACGTTCTTGAATCTGTCGTAGACGCCGATCTGCCGCCTCCATATCGCCAACAAGTCTTCGCGCTTCTTCAGAATTTTCGCTCGTCGTTTGACTGTGACCAACTATCTCTGGGGCGTACGGCAACCGTCACTCACAGCGTCCACACTGGTTCCCATCCTCCTTTACGCCAGCGACCATACCGCGTGTCGGCAGCCGAGCGAAAGATCATCAACGAGCAGGTCGACGACATGCTGCACCGTGGCGTCATTCGCCCTTCCCACAGTCCTTGGGCGTCTCCTGTAGTATTAGTACGCAAGAAGGACGGGTCAATACGCTTCTGTGTGGATTACCGTCGACTCAATAAGATCACTCGTAAAGATGTCTATCCGCTGCCTCGGATAGATGACGCCCTCGACTCCTTGCAAGGCGCGGCGTACTTCTCATCTTTGGATCTTCGCTCCGGCTATTGGCAAGTGCCGATGGCAGATGATGACTGTGAGAAGACAGCTTTCATCACGCCCGATGGCTTGTACGAATTTACCGTAATGCCATTCGGGCTCTGCAACGCGCCCGCTACTTTCGAGCGTATGGTGGACACCATCCTTCGCAACTACAAGTGGAAAACATGTCTGTGCTACCTTGATGATATCGTGGTGTTTTCGCCAGATTTCCCGACGCACCTCGTTCGCTTGCATGAGATACTGACCTGCCTCACCTCTGCTGGCCTCCAACTTAACATCAAAAAGTGCCGTTTTGCTGCTCGCAAGTTAACAATATTGGGTCACGTTGTATCGAAGGACGGCGTGCTTCCTGACCCAGCCAAGCTTCGCGCGGTCGCAGAGTTTCCGACGCCCACTACTCTTAAGGCGCTCCGCAGCTTTATAGGGCTCTGCTCTTACTTTCGGCGTTTTGTGCGCAATTTCGCGACTATCATCGCACCACTGACCAATTTGCTTACCGCTACCAACGGCATCTCCGCGTGGTCACCTTCCTGTGACGAAGCCTTCCAGCAACTACGTCGCCTACTTACTTCGCCACCGATTCTTCGACACTACGATCCCACAGCGCCTACTGAGGTACATACGGACGCCAGCGGTATCGGACTTGGTGCAGTCCTCGCACAACGGAAAGACGGCTATGACGAGTACGTCGTCGCGTATGCGAGCCGCACTTTAAAGAAGGCAGAAGCCAACTACTCAGTAACAGAAAAGGAGTGCTTGGCCATTATTTGGGCGCTCGTCAAATTTCGTCCATACCTATATGGTCGCCCTTTTGACATTGTCACCGACCACCATTCACTTTGCTGGCTGTCCTCGTTGAAGGATCCGTCAGGTCGCCTAGGGCGATGGGCACTCCGCTTACAAGAATATGATATCCGCGTTGTCTACCGATCGGGCAGAAAGCACTCTGACGCCGATGCGCTTTCCCGATCGCCGCTACCTTGTGATGTGGCTTCAGTGTCTCCGCTCTTCGCATCCATGTCAGCCTTCAACGTCGCTGATATGCCGGACGAGCAGCGTAAGGATCCCCTGCTTTCAACTATGCTGAATTTCCTCCACGACCCATCCGCCACACCCTCTTCTCGAACACTTCGTCGCCAAGCCGCTCACTTTACTGTCCGCGACAACGTTCTTTACCGCAGAAATTATTTGCCTGATGGTCACAAATGGCTCCTGGTGATACCACGACACATGCGTTCTGACATATGCGCTTATTTTCATGCTGCTCCTCATAATGGTCACGCCGGTGTTCTGAAAACGTATACTCGGCTAAGGCAGCGTTTCTACTGGCACGGCATGTATCACTTCGTGCGCCAGTACGTACGCGCTTGCACGGCGTGCCAACGGCGTAAAATTCCACACCGCCCTTCTGGTGAGCTACAGCCGCTGCCCTGCCCGGCTCGGCCCTTCGATCGCGTCGGCATAGACCTATACGGGCCACTTCCCTGCAGTTCCTCGGGTAACCGATGGATAATTGTAGGTGTCGACCACCTGACGCGCTACGCCGAGACTGCCGCACTCCCGGCAGCCTCTGCGCGCGAAGTTGCGTTCTTCATCTTGCGGAACTTCGTTCTTCGACATGGCGCTCCACGCGAACTGCTCAGCGACAGGGGACGTGTCTTCTTGTCCGAAGTCGTCCAAGCCCTTCTCGCTGCATGCAGCATCGTTCACCGCAAGTCTACAGCCTACCACCCGCAAACGAACGGCTTGACAGAGAGGTTCAACCGCACACTCGGTGACATGTTGGCTATGTACGTCGCCTCGGATCACAGTAACTGGGACACTGTTTTGCCTTTCGTCACATATGCCTATAATACGGCCACACAAGCTACCACTGGCTTTTCGCCCTTTTTTTCTGCTGTATGGACGAGAGCCCTCGTGTACTATGGACACAATGCTCCCATACCGACCCGACGCTTCCGAATGCACGACTGTGTCTGAAGCCGCCAAATACGCCGAGGACTGTAGGCAGCTCGCGCGAACCCTTACGACCGCTGCTCAAGGTCGTCAAAAGCTGCGGTGTGACAGTGACGCGCTTACACCAGTTTTCCCGACTGGTTCCCTTGTTTGGTTGTGGGTCCCGCCTCACAGCCCTGGCCTTTCGACCAAACTCCTTGCACGCTATGATGGCCCCTACCGCGTCATAGACCGTACCTCCGCTGTCACCTATGTTGTGGAACCTGTGACACCTTCACCCGACCATAGGCATCGCGGGCGTGACACGGTTCATGTCAACCGACTTAAGCCGTACTATGACCCCCTCATCCTACCTACGCCGTAAGTCGCCAGGATGGCTCCTCTTCTCTCCCGGGGGCCATTGTGGTGAAGACGAAGACGAAGAAGGCGCTCTTGTGTCGGCTGTGCGCGTGATCAGCTTTCGTCTACTGCCAGTGCTACTAGACTGGGCCTAGTGCCTCATAATAAATCATCTTATTACAATAGTATTTATTACAGTAGCATTCAAGCCCACATTCAAGAGTACTGCATAGTTTAGAGAATGGAGGGCGCAGTGAAATTCTCACACAGAAAAGGCAGCTTTCATACTGTGAGTAGAAACATTGGTTTCAATTTAGAAGTGAACTAAGGATAAGCACCTCATCAAAATAGGCTACGAGTCAGGTTGTATAACGAGTCCATCATACAGATGTTTTAGGTGTAGTGTCATTTGGGTAAAATGTACCCTTGTAGGTACCACCGTCTTGGCGTTTCGGTCCATCATTCACGTTTTCCACAAACTGTGCTTTCCCATGAGAAAAATATATCGAAAGGTGCACTGACACACATGGACGGCTAATCTGCCATGTCAAGATCTAGAAGCAGCTTTAGCTTCACCGAGATACGTGTCGCACAGACACGGTAGAAGCGCTATTGCCCAGCCACTAAACCTCACGCCTGTACCAGAAAAAGTTGCTGTCCGTATGTTATAATATGTGCTATGCGGGAGTGCGAAGCAAACATACGGTGTGCCGTGCGGGGGCGAAGAGGACGAATCTGGGCAAATACCCGCAAGAGAGTCATCATCATCATCGACGCCGACTCGGGAGCGTCGGCAGTGGCGCCTCAAAAAAGCGTGGCGCGAGAGTGTGGCCCGTGGCCCGTGGCGTGAGCAGTGCGCGAGGTTCGGCGGTCAACGGAAAACAGCTTCCTCGCTGGGCGTCTGGCCCAGAGGAGCTATCGCCGCCCGCGCCAATACGCCACACCCGAAGCAACACGGTGACTGCTGGGAGGTTACCTCGCCCCGCTCTTCCGCTGGGCACTGGTCCAGGAGGCTGGCGGTCCTGAACCGGGGCGGTCGAGCGTTCGGGTAAGCGGCCACAGGGCTACCCCGCCAGCTGTGGACGCGACCCGGTGACTGCGGCCGGCTACCTGAGCCCCGCGACGCGGTCCGACCCGGCCGTCCAACCCGGCTGTCCGACCCAGCCGTCCGTCCCGGCCGTCCGACCCGGCTGTCCGACCCAGGTGTCCGACCCGCACGTCCTACACGGCTGTCCGACCCGCCGGCCGACACTGCTGTCCGACCCCGCTGGCCAGCATCAGTTCCGCGAGGTCTCCGACAAGGCGCCACACGCTTCCGCCGGAACTGTAGGCCAATCACAATCCACCCATCCATAGAGATAGTGCATGTCGCCTATGAGGCATTGTCAAGTGTGTGTGCCGTTATCTGTGTCGTGTACGTGAATACAAGTCCGATGTGTGTTCGTGCCTTCGCGTGCTGCTTCTCCCTTTTCTGGAGTGATCCGGCCCCAATAACATCACAAACTGGCGAGCCTGCCAGGATTCACTCGTAGTAAATACAGTGAAAGGGGCAGTTTCGCTTGAGCGCAGACACACATTAGTATACGGCACCATGGATTTAGAGAAAATCACGGCTATAGGACTCCAAATAGGATTGTCAGGCGCAGAACTTCGCAGATGGATTGAGGCCGAACAGGCAAAACAAAGGGACGAGAGAGCTGCGGAGCGAGAGGCAATCAAGGAAGCTGACGAGAGGCAGCGCGAGATCCTCCAACTAAAGCTTCAGCTTCAGGAAGGAGCTCGGAATATGCCGGCAGCGGCTTCTGAAATTTTGACTACTCCCAGCACCTCCTCGTCAACCCTCAATCCACAGAAGTTACTTCCTTTGTTCGACGAGAAACGCGATGACATACACGCGTATTTACAGCGATTTGAGCGCGTAGCAACAGGGCAGGACTGGCCACAAGAAAAATGGGCTCTTGCTGTGAGCATGTATCTAACTGGTGAAGCATTAACTGTGATCGGTCGGATGACTGCCGCCGATTCATTAGATTACCCGAAGGTAAAGAAAGCTTTGCTGCAGAGGTTTCAATTCACGGCTCAAGGCTACCAAGAGAAGTTTCGGAAGGCACGAGCAGTAGAGGGCGAAACTGGAAGACAGTTAGCAGCAAGAATTTCAGCCTATTTTGACCATTGGATTGAGATGGCTAATGTGCCTAAAACATATGAAGGTCTACGAGATCACATGATCTCTGAACAGTTTCTGCGTTGTTGTGAGCCAAAGCTAGTCATTTTCTTGAAGGAGCGAGAGTGCAAATCCCTTGACGAACTTGCTAGCTTGACGGATCGCTTTCTTGACGCGCAGAACTGGACAAACTTAGGAAAAGGTACCGACAACACAAAGGATTTTGGTGGGAAAAACATTGAAGCTCCCAGGAAACCGCAACTTATGTGCACCCTCTGTCACCGGTTTGGACATTTGGCTCCTGACTGCCGTGCCCCGCCTAAGCGTATGCTGAAGTGTGAGTTGTGCGACAGAACGGGACATGCAGCTGAAAATTGCCGAACTCGGTACGGGGACAACAAACCAAGTTCTGCGTGTGCATTCACCGAATCTCGACCAGTCCGGACTCGTCCAGTGAAAGAATCAAAGCGTCCAGGAAAGAAGACTCGCCGATCAAGTGACAGCGACGACGAGAAACCTGATAATGCTGTAACTTTCCTCATCGACGGGATGCCAGTGGTTGAAGGCCGGCTGCTGGGAAGAAGTGTACGTGTACTGCGAGACACCGGTTGTAATACCGCAATTGTCAAACGAGAACTCGTTCCCGAGATGTATATGACGGGAAGAACGAACAACGTTGTTCTTCTGGACGGCTCAACAAGTTACCTGCCTGAAGCTGTCGTACATGTGAACACGCCGTATTTTTCAGGCAAGTTAACAGCGACATGTATGGACGAGCCCCTCTACGACCTTGTTCTGGGAAATCTTCCAGGCGTCAGAGGACCATATGATCCAGACTCTGACTGGAAACCCCCCGATGCTCCCAACGAGGAGTCGTCGTCGATAGGGATGAAGCGTAATAAGACGCCTAGGAAGCCTCACCATGTATCGAGCGTGGCTGAAGCAATAATTGAAGAACAAGAACAAGGCAAGATTCGTCCCTTGTGCGTTCCGACAATTGTCTTACGTGACGTCACAAAAGACCAACTCATTGAAGAACAGCGCAAAGACCCGACGCTGAAACATAGTTTTGCCAAAGTGAGCAAGTCGTTTCACTCTGGAAAGGGGCACAGCTACGAATTCGTCGAAGAAAAAGGATTGCTATATCGCCTTTACCGCCTGGCCACTGGCAGAACCTTTAAGCAGGTGGTCATACCGAAAGCATTTAGATCTGGCATATTAGAAGTGGCACATGAGAGCATCATGGCAGGACACCAAGGTATCAAGAGAACAACCGATCGCGTCCTACAAGAATTCTATTGGCCAGATGTACACGGAGACGTTAAACGCTTCGTGAAGTCGTGCGACCAATGCCAAAGGACAACCCCTAAAAGGAAAGTAGGAGTCGCTCCTCTGGGCGACATGCCTTTGATCCATACACCTTTTGAAAGGGTCGCTGTTGATTTAATCGGGCCATTTTCACCAAAGTCGGACCGTGGGAACCGATACGTTCTTACGTTAATCGACTTTGCGACTCGTTATCCAGATGCTGTGGCACTCCCTGCAATCGACGCAGTTCATGTTGCAGAAGCGCTGATCGAGATCTTTTCTCGCGTCGGCTTGCCCAAAGAAATAGTCACGGACCAAGGAGCAAGCTTTACCTCAGAATTAATGAAAGAGGTTAGTCGATTACTCTCAGTGAAGCTACTCAAGACGACACCCTACCATGCGATGGCGAATGGTCTCGTCGAGAAGTTTAATGGCACTCTAAAGATGATGCTAAAGAGAATGTGCCAAGAGAGACCGCGATCTTGGGACAGATACCTTGCTCCTCTGCTTTTTGCATATAGAGAAGTGCCGCAGGCAAGCCTCGGATTCTCTCCCTTTCAGCTCATTTACGGCCGGCACGTTCGAGGACCGTTGACGGTATTACGAGAACTGTGGACGAACGAGGAATTGGATGGAGAAACGCGAACGACATACACTTATGTCTTTGATTTGCGCAATCGCCTGGAGGAAACATGCCAGATTGCACATGATCAGCTAGAGAAAGCTCGCGACAAACAAAAAACTTACTATGACAGGAAAAGTCGCCCTAGGAAATTATATCCAGGCGACAAAGTGCTAATTTTGTTGCCAACTGACTCGAACAAGCTTTTAATGCAATGGAAAGGACCGTTCCAGGTTAAGGAACGGAAAAATGACGTTGATTATGTAATTGGAATTTCTGGAAAGAACAAGATCTTTCATATAAATATGCTCAAGAAGTACGAGGAGCGGGAACCTGCACAACCACACCAAGTCTCTGTTGTTGCAGAGGTCAACGAAAAGTCATCCGAAGATGACACCAGGGAAGAGGACGAAGTGAAGCAAATGCCTGTCTTAAGCCTTCATCGAACACAGTTTTCTACTGACGTTAAGTTGGCAACAAATCTTACGGATGAACAAATTCAGGAAATACAGGAGTTATTTGACGTGTATGCAGACATTTTTTCTGACATACCTGGGAAAACTGCGCTCTTCGAATGTTCGCTTCGTCTAACCACTGATAAACCAGTGCACGTTCCGCAGTACCCTATACCCCTTGCTTTTCAGGAAAGTGTCGAAAAAGAAGTACAAGAGATGTTGAAAATGGGTGTCATTGAGAGATCAAAGTCCCCGTACCACGCGCCAATTGTAGTCGTAAAGAAACCGGACAACACTATTCGGCTGTGCGTTGACTTCAGGGAACTAAATAAGATACTCATCCCTGATTGCGAACCAATACCACGTATTGATGTAGTACTTGCGTTTGTGGGTCAAAAGAAGTTTTTCTCCAAGTTTGACTTCACTAAGGGATATTGGCAAGTACCCATGTCTACCGAAAGTCGAGAAAAAACTGCTTTCTCCAGCACGTCTGGTCTCTACCATTTCATCTACATGCCGTTTGGTATTAAAACGGCCCTGCAGTATTTGCGCGCCTCATGAGATCCGTACTGGGAGACTTGGCGAACGTCCATCATTATTTCGATGACGTTGTCGTTGCCACCGATACATGGCAAGAACACATAGATACCCTCAGACAAGTCTTTGAGAAAATCAAACAAGCCAACCTCACAATCAAGCCAAGTAAATGCGAAATAGGAGAGAGCAGCATAGCATTCCTGGGTCATCGTATTGGGAAGTCTAAAGTTGAACCACTTCTCAAAACACTAGACAAGATTCTTGCTACTAAGCGTCCTACCAACAAGAAAGCAGTGCAGTCATTTCTTGGCCTGACCGGCTACTACAGGAAGTTTATCCCGAACTACGCCGAACTGACCAAGCCGTTGACGGACCTTACAAAGAAAGGACAAAGCAGTACTGTTGTTTGGGGCCCAACTCAAGAAGAAGCGTTCACGACACTAAAGAGCAAGCTCAGTGAGGCTCCCATCCTCCTTGCTCCCAACCTTTCGAAAGAGTTCGTACTGCGCACGGACGCCTCCAACACAAGCCTGGGCGCAGTATTGCTCCAAATAGGAGACGACCAGGTGCTGCACCCTGTTGCTTACGCTAGTCGTAACTTATTACCCCGAGAAACCCGGTATTCGACAATAGAACGGGAATGTTTAGCACTCGTTTGGGCTGTACAAAAATTTCACATTTACCTATATGGCAAGCCTTTTGTTGTTCAGTCAGATCACCAACCCTTACAGTACTTAAATTCCGCCAAGCACGTCAACAACAGAGTGTTGCGTTGGAGTCTCATTTTACAGGAGTATTCCTTCACTGTTCACTACATAAAAGGTTGTGACAATGTCGGAGCTGACTACTTGAGTCGCGCGTAATCACATGTTCTATAACAAAATGCGATTGGACAATGCAACCACTCAAGTGCTCAGTCGTACTTGAAAGCGAACAGACCTGTGCTTTTTAACTGAGCGCAATGCCCTGTGAACAATGTGTCATGTGCCCATATGAACAATTTGCCAAACGTGCGTGACAATTTTCCTTTTCTGTTTTTCATCCCGCGTCCTTGTGTAGAATAGTTGCAATCAACTTTCTCGAAATGGGGGGTATTGTTATAATATGTGCTATGCGGGAGTGCGAAGCAAACATACGGTGTGCCGTGCGGGGGCGAAGAGGACGAATCTGGGCAAATACCCGCAAGAGAGTCATCATCATCATCGACGCCGACTCGGGAGCGTCGGCAGTGGCGCCTCAAAAAAGCGTGGCGCGAGAGTGTGGCCCGTGGCCCGTGGCGTGAGCAGTGCGCGAGGTTCGGCGGTCAACGGAAAACAGCTTCCTCGCTGGGCGTCTGGCCCAGAGGAGCTATCGCCGCCCGCGCCAATACGCCACACCCGAAGCAACACGGTGACTGCTGGGAGGTTACCTCGCCCCGCTCTTCCGCTGGGCACTGGTCCAGGAGGCTGGCGGTCCTGAACCGGGGCGGTCGAGCGTTCGGGTGAGCGGCCACAGGGCTACCCCGCCAGCTGTGGACGCGACCCGGTGACTGCGGCCGGCTACCTGAGCCCCGCGACGCGGTCCGACCCGGCCGTCCAACCCGGCTGTCCGACCCAGCCGTCCGTCCCGGCCGTCCGACCCGGCTGTCCGACCCAGGTGTCCGACCCGGACGTCCTACACGGCTGTCCGACCCGCCGGCCGACACTGCTGTCCGACCCCGCTGGCCAGCATCAGTTCCGCGAGGTCTCCGACAAGGCGCCACACGCTTCCGCCGGAACTGTAGGCCAATCACAATCCACCCATCCATAGAGATAGTGCATGTCGCCTATGAGGCATTGTCAAGTGTGTGTGCCGTTATCTGTATCGTGTACGTGAATACAAGTCCGATGTGTGTTCGTGCTTTCGCGTGCTGCTTCTCCCTTTTCTGGAGTGATCCGGCCCCAATAACATCACACCGTATTCAGTAGCATGCTCGGAAGTGCCACAAAAGCGATTTTCACTTGCGATTGGTATTTTAATTGCTAAAAAAGTCCTAAACGAGCCGCCGACCCGGGATGCTGTATGCGCTCTTACTGCGATTTCGATAGCCGTTTCTTGTTCTTCACGCGAGGGATATGCAACATTTTCTTAGTTCAGTGATGCCTTTCAGTCGACACGTCTATCTATTCATAGATCTTCGTCAGAGAAGCGCAGGCTAGGGCTGGCAGCCTTCGGCGTCAGCACATATACCTGTGTTTATGACGCGTCACATCGGCGCTCATCGCTTCTTGTGCTGTCACTGAAGACACAAAAAATGGGTATTTAAGAACACCGATGGGAAAGCTGAAATATACAGTGATTTATCCTTGTTAGACTTGATTCCTGGGCCTCGACGCACCGATATCGTGCAGGCGGGCTCGGCGGATGCGCTAAACCTGAGTTTCGGTGGCGACCGATCTCCGCGCGGGTAGCTGGCGAAAGCTAAAATGTGTGTATTTGAGCCTCATTCATAACCATTTTTTAGCACAACAGGGAAAATGGAAGCCCACAAATCGCCTCAGCTTTGTTATCGGTGCGATAATATCAATCAGCGATAGGCTTCGAACTAGAGGTCTGTTCGAGCGCGTCTGAACGACTTCTGGATTTCATGTTGACTCCACAACACTGCGACAATAGCGACAACTCCCAGTCATGTGCTACATGCAAACTACTTAAAAACGCGGCGTTCTCTGCGTTTGCGTGGTTTCGTTCAATAATTTAGCTATCCGCCCAGTCAAAAGGGAAAATGCAAAAAACGAAAGTGACCTTCAGTGTCAAACGCGCATGCATCAACAAGGCAGCACAAGGCTCAAGGAACAAGGCTTTTGTTCCAAGCGACGAAGTGTGGCGACGGGTCGGATGGGCTCCACATGTGCTCCGCACAGAAGCTACATTTTCGGTGAAATCACCTTGGCATCCAGATTCTACGTAATCATCGTGTGCCTGAAGTCAGCCAGAGCACGTCAACAACGAACTTGAGGGTATGGCGAACGCGCTGCTCACTGCCGACGCCGACAAAGCCCACTAGTCGTCCACCGGGGCCCTGGAGGACGAGGACATGGAAATTCGCGAATCCCAAGGACTTCTTTCGGCCGCTGAGGAGAGCGAAGAAGACAATGAGCCTTGGATCAATGTTACGAGGCGTGCCCGTCGTCGTCGGCTGCAGACACGCTCGACCATGCCCCAACTTTCCCGAACGCCACCGAAGCCCGTTCTCCGCCAAAGCCGACCGGCGATGCACAAGCCCCGACAACCCCCCCCCCCCCCCCGTCTTTCCTGCCGATGATTACAAGTTGGCGGTTCGTTCACAGAACGGCCTGCAGCTCAACAAGGTGAGCCCAGGGAAGTTAGTAGACGCCATCACAAATGAGGCAAAGCTACAAATCAGGTCCACCGGATTCAATATACGCATCGATGAAGACAAAACCTCCTTGTTCTGAGCACTGCCTCAGAAGCTACGGCCTCAGCACTAAGCAAGATGCAAAAAATTACAGTTGATGCAGCAACATATGAAATTGCATCATACGGAATTTAACCTGATAACTCTTGCAAAGGGGTAATATACAACATCGATCACGACACCACGCCCGAAATGTTACTTAAACACATTGAATCTCCTGGATACGAGGCGCTAACATGTACAAGACTGGGAAACACAACCACCATGGTGATCACATTCCTGTGAAGAAACAGTACCATATTACATCGAATTTTCAGGCCTTCTTCTGCGGTGCTACCTCTACAAGAGAACCGTGCCACATTGCTGAACCTGCAACGAGACAGGCCACAGAGAGGACGTCTGCCCGCGGCCCCCCGCCGCACTCAAGTGCAGAGAGTGCAGCACTTCGCTAGCAACGGAGCAGCACGTGTGCCACCCTCGGTGCTCTCTGTGCGACGGGAATCACCCTACGGTAGCGAAAACCTGCCCCAACAGGTTCCTGCCGCCCGTCAACCTCCGGAAACCGCAGCCGGCCCTAAGAGCAGGCTCCCCGTCTCGTATTCGAGGCCACGTGGTGAGCGCTCAGCATCCCGCAAGTCGCGGTCCCCGAAAAGACGCGGAGCTGCCCAGGGGAGGAGCAGCTCCAGGCCGCGTTCCGGTTCCAGGCGCAGGAACTCATCGCGACGACGGACGCCATCCCATGGCAGGACCTCGAGCCGTGGTCGTTCCACAAGCGGCAGGAGGCGAAGCAAGGGAGCAGCGCAGGTCACGCAGCAGGTGAGCTGGGCACAGGTTGTTTCTCCCAAAGCTCGTCCCGCCCCTGTGTACACAGACCTGGCACAGGCACACGCCCAGATTAGGCGTCTCACTGAAGAAAACGCTACACTCAAAGCAGAAATCACTACCGTACACGCAGAATTCGTTGCACTTAAACATGAACTGCTTTGAAGAAATAGCACTACCCCTAGACAAAGCACTTCAACCTCACCCCCGAAGAAGCGGATACGAGAAGAGCAGCCAACTCACACAGTCACTTGAAATCGGACACCGTAATGAGCAACCGCGCTGCCCACAGCACCACAGAGAGTCATACCCGTCCAATATACCACTCTCCAGAAGGTAGAAGAGATAGTAGAAAGGCAATTCAGAGCCTTCAGACATCCCTACAAGCTACTATGCAGCAACAACTCACAGCTATACAACAGTCAGCGGCACAACAAAATTCGCAACTCAACAACAACACTCTAACACTAAGTTGGCGGAACGCATCATGAGACTAGAGGAGCGCATACTAGCACTGGAAGCTCGTCAAAGCCGGCGCCCCAAGAAAACAGCTCATCAGACCCTACCAGAATTGCCAGATTCTCTGGGCTCCCCAGAACCCCATCTTGTGATCCAGTCCATTAAGGACTGGATCACGCAGCTTAACCAGGATGCGAAGGCGCACACCAAAATGCTTGAAACATCCACCACTACTCCGAGCATCGACGCTCGCTTGCTCCACATGTTGGAAGCCCGGCGAAGCCTGCTGAAGCGTTCGAAAAGGCAAAGATTAAATTGCAAGCTCAAGAGGCGAATAGCACTACTCACAGAAGCGGCTGCGGAATACGCTACCACGCTATGCCCAGAGAATTGGCTATCCCTCTGCGATGGCTTGAGAGGAAGACTGAGTACTTCCAAGACGTGGAAGTTATGGAGGTATTTAATTAACCCGGCCAGCAGCAAAACGGAATCCCACCACAATATGTCCCGAATAATTTACCAATTTCCTGGAAACGAGGCGGACCTCCTTTTGACTCTCAAAGCCCAGTACTTCCCCACACAGCCATCAGAGCCTCTGCCACCTACACCGGCACCCCTAAATAGCTCCTAGATGAGGACATTCATCCCCATGAAGTAACAGCGGCGATAGCGGGCTTGAGGAGCCACACAGGCCCGGAAATGGACCAAATTACCAATAAGGCACTTGTAAATCTTGAGAGCCCCTCGCTACTAGAGCTTACCGCTCATCTTGACGAAGTATGGAGGGAAGTAAACCTTCCCGAGGACTGGAAAATGGCCGAGGTTCGTCTGATACCGAAGCCAGGCAAGCTACAAGCGATTGAGAACCTACGACCGATCTCCCTCACTTCGTGTGTAGGAAAGCTCCCAGAGCACATCGTTCTCAACCGGCTACAACCATTCCTGGAGGACTCGGGGAACTTCCAACAACGATGATAGGATTCCGTCCACACCTCTCAACTCAAGGCATCCTACTTTAGCTGAAAGAGGAGGTGATTGTACCATCGACACGCAACTCCCCCACGGCTATCCTTGCCTTAGGTCTTAAAGGGGCGTTCGAAAACGTCAAGCATACAGCGATCTTACAGAGCCTGAACGCAATGTGCTATGGGTGCTATGGGGCCAGGACGTACTCCTACATCAGAGATTTCCTCTCAGATAGAAAAGCCATCCTAAAGGTCAGGGACAAAGCCACAAACCCCTTCCTACTGGGCGGGCGCGGCAAACCACAGGGCGCAGCGTTATCCCCTCTCCTTTTCAATATCGCCCTAATAGGCCTACCGCCGCTCCTCGATAACATCCAAGGAATCCGGCATGGCCTATATGCCGACGACATTACCATCTGGTCATCCACAGGGTCCATCGGGGAAATAGAGAACCGCTTGCAGGAAGCTGCAGACGTGGTGAGCGACTATGCTAAGTCATGCGGGCTCAGCTGCGCCCCCCAAAAGTCGGAACTACTCCTGGTCTCACCACGAAAGAAGCACACATCCGACTCGCCTACTATCAACGTACAACTGGAGGGACACACCATCATTCCGTCTCAGAGCGTAAAGATATTGGGAATGGTTTTCCAGTCGTATCGCACCAATACAATATTAATTCAAAAGCTTAAGAATACAACAGCCCAAGTTACCCACATGATCCGGCGAATACCAACCAAGACAAGAGGCATGGGGAAGGCGGACACGCTTCGGCTTGTCCAAGCCTTCGTCGTGTCTCGAATAACTTACGCTATTCCATACGCACTTCTCAACGCGACGGAACTCAAGAAAATCAACACAATCATCAAAAAGGCATATAAGCAGGCGATGGGCTTGCCAATGAATACGTCCACAGAACGCCTACTACGACTAGGTGTGCACAAAACGGCCGAGGAGCTGATAGAGGCACATTTATCCAGTCAGCGAACAAGGCTGGCGGTTACGGACGCGGGGAAGTCATTCTCTTACGCCTGGAGCTTTCTGCCCCTCTGAGCCATCCGCTGCCCCAGACTGTGAGCTTACCCCATGCTATCCGGAGCAACATCACCGTACGTCCTCTACCTCGAAATATGCAACCAGCGCACAACGCAGAGTGAAGGGATGCCCGCGCGCTGGCTATACACAAGCGACACGGGACTTTACCCTCTACAGCCTACACGGACGGGGCTGCTTACCCCAGACGCTCAGCCGCAACAGCCACCGTAGTCGTACAAAGAACATCGGACCAGCATTTCGCTCACACGATGCACTCCCCTCCAAGCTTAGGAAGCGGCCGTAGCCCTCGCGCTCTCCCAAACAGAGGTTGAAGTCATAGTGACCGACTCCCAACAGGCGTGCCGCAACTTTGCTAGCGGCAGAATTCATACCACTATGCTCCGAATCATCAATCAAAAGCCGCCAACGAGATCAGCCATGATCATCTGGGCGCCAGCTCATCAATGCATTCCTGGCAACGAGGTCGCCAACCACGTGGCTCGAGATCTGACCCACCGAGCCGACGCCGCGGAATCTGAACTCGAGCGCATGCACCCTTTAATCTCGTACCAAGACATCACACAACACTACAAGCTGACCCGCAGAACATATGCACCCCCACACAAGTCACTACCTCGAGAGCAGGAGCGATTCCTCCGAGCTCTACAGGTTAATACATTCCACCACCCAACCAGAAATCACCTCATAGCACCTACACACTTCTTTCCGCAACGCGGCTTCTGCGCAGAGCCCGGGTCCCTCAGACACATAGTAGGAGGGACCCGCAAAAGCAAAAGCTGCAAAAGCTGTACTTTCATATTGCTAAATTTCTTGAGATTTATCTATTACATATCGATTTTGTCCGCTTTAGATGTACTATGAGATGCAATTAACAAAACTGTGATATCATTTTTCATTCCTGAGATACGGAGTTGTAAACTTTATAGTGTCATTTTCTGAATATTTGCAATTTTCGCCAATATTTAATAAAAGAATGACAACCTCAATAGAAAATGGGAAACCAACAATCGCTAGATTTTAAGTTTTTGTTTCAAATGCAATAAACGTCAAGTTTTGTGTAGTGGTTGTGGAGAAAAACGAATTCTCATTTTACATGCATTTAGATAGGAGCACCAGACCAAATCTTTGCATCTTTTCAAGCTTAGAGTGCGAAAAACGAAATGAGAGCAATGGTTTGTTAGCACGCGGATGGTAACACCAGCAAGTTTGATGGTCATTTACAAGAATCTGTAGGTCTGGGAACCATATGGCACAGTCACTAGGTAACTCAAACGTAATGTCGAGCGGCCTAAGACACTCTCGTACAACACACGAACAGTGCCACAACCAGTGATTTCCCTACACACCCCCTAGGAGGTGTGTAGACACCCACAATTTTTCTGGACACCCCCCCTTGAAGCTCTAAATTTTACTCATGACAATTCTTGTATTAAATGGCTGGGCAGTTTGGTCAAGCACCGATAAAAGGAGGAGTGGAATACCATGTTAGCACCTAAAGCGAGACAGAAATAGAAAATAGGCGCCTGTCTATATTAAGCTAAGGGGCTTTACTCCCAACCAAGGACCAAATTTCTCTGAAAGTATAAAGCCGCATAGGAAGCCTTAACTGCAGTGGGCGTCAGGTGAAAAGAAAAAAGGAAGGGATGTGGTTCGACGCACAAAAGTATATATTGAGAATGTTTTTAAATACAAACAATGCTAACGCTCGAAGTGGCATTATTAAAATTGATAAATGAGAAGAGATAATCATACTGCATTGTCCGGATATTGTAATAATTACCGAAACATGGCCACATGCCCATACACATGATACTGAAATTTCGCCTGCCTCATATTCTTTGACACGCATAGATCGTGACGGCCGTGGAGGCGGCGTAGCTATTATGATAAAAAGCAGTTTAACATTTCAAGAAGGGCCTGGGACAGCTAACCATGAAAGCGCTTGGTGCAAATTTCAGTTTGATAATACATCATTATTAATAGGTGCTATTTACAGACACCCTGGAGCGCATGAAGAATATATTTTGAAAGTGCATGTTTACCTACACAGCATAATTATTAAGCGTACAAAGCTGTCATTAACTGGTGATTTTAACCTAGCTAGAGTATACTGGAATAAGTGAACTATCGGCAACCGAGATGCAAAAAACTGAGAGTGCCTGTTTGTTCTAATGTTTAGTTTTTCTTTGTCACAGATTGTTAAAGAACCTACGCATGTCCAAGGAAATACATGTTGATTACTTCATCTTGCTTTAGTATCGCAGTCGATAACACCCCGTATACGCATTGAAGAAGGGATTTCAGATAATAAGATGCTGGTTCTATCATTTTTTACTCTGAGTACGGGCGCTGGGTGTGAGGTGAAACCATCTTGAATAGCTTTCAAGCACTATAGCCGAGCTAATGATGAGAGTGTTATTGACTAAGAAGAAACCTTGGATAGTCTCTTAGCTCAATCTTGCGGAGGCGTTAATGGCCTTTGGATAAAACTAAAAGACGCTATAATTCATTGCGAAAATAATTCCATACCTACAAAATTCAAAAGAACTGAGCAGAAAACACCGTGGATAACGCGGAGCATCATCCACTTAAAACGAAAACTAAAAAGAAGTCTAACAAAAAGGATAAATTCTGCGGGGATAATAGAGCTCACAGGCAAATTGAAATTAGAAATAAAAGCTGCAAAAGACCATTTCTTTTCAAATAAGTAAACCAATTTTACAAGGAATCAACCGCAAAAGCTTTGGCTCTACTTGTCGAAGCGCGAAGGCGCGTGCAGTAAAATATAAGTGGCAGGTTTGGTCATAGAAGAGATGCACGTTGTAGCAAATACATTTAATACCTATTTCCAATCCGTTTTCACGCGATGGACAACCTCGAGTGCGCCCGTGGCATCCGCTGACACCCGGATGGGTGGAGTTGTGATAACAGAGTCGCGGATTTTAAGCTTACTTTTGCAAATCGACACCGAAAAGGCACCGGGGCCCGATAATATATCAAATGTATTTTTGAAATGATACGCGCAGCAGCTTTCTCCCTTTTTGCAAATAATATTTTCCGAATCGCTCAGTACAGCCACTCTTCCCAAGGATCGGCTACGCGCCAAAGTAATTCCCATTCATAAAGAAGGCAATAAATTACACGTGGAAACACATAGACGAATATCACTAACAAGTTGCTGCTGAAAATTAATGTAACACATAGTAAGTAAAGCCATCATGACGTACGTAGAAGTTAAAAACGTATTATATCCTAAGCAACACGGTTTTAGAAAAGGCTTGTCAACTATAACACAATTGTTAAAGATAACACATGACTTCGCATCAATAATTAACTCCAAATTCCAAGCTGACGCTATCTTTATTGATTTTTCGAAGGCTTATGATCGCGTCGTGCACTGTAAGCTAATCGAGAAAATGAAGTCTATCGGAATTGAACACAGTATAGTAGACTGGACAGCAGCTTATCTGTCAAACCGAACTCAGTATTTTACCATAAATAATTATGACTCGGACCAGCTCGAAGTTTATTCAGGGGTACCACAGGGGTCCGTACCATTATTATTTCTCATACACGTTAATAACATAGCTGGTTTCACAGAAAATGGAGTGAAATTGCGGCTCTTCGCCGATGACATGATAATTTATACATGCGTGCGAGGAATCGATGACCAGCTTAGACTAAATACTACACTAAGCAATATAGCCCATTGGCGTGACATGTGAGGAATGGAAATTGATCTTGAGAAAACACAATATTTGAAAGTTTGAAAGTTTATATATGACCATACCTCATAGAAAGGCGATCTTGAGGTTTAATTATACATTAATGGGCAACGATTTAATACAAACTGACACAGCAAAATATTTAGGCATAACTTTACAAGTGCTTTAAAATGGTATACCCATATCGATAATACGTGTACGAAGGCCTTCCGAACACTCGGTTTCTTGCGAATAAAATTACCTGCAGCACCATCCTGTGTGAAACTAACAGCGTATAGAACTTTAATAAGACCAATTCTTTAGTATGGTAGCATATTGTAGAACCCGTACCAGAAAGGTATCTCACAGAAATCAGAAAGTATTCAAAATAAAGCGTTGCGATTTATATACTCTAAGTATTCTCGACACGAAAGCGTAAGTACTCTTAGAAACAAAGCAGCACTGCTTACCCTTGTCTGTCGGCGTCGTGTGGCTGTGATGAAGTTTGTTTTTATGCTATGTAATGGAAATACTAATATAAATAAGCGAAATTACGTGCAGCCACCACACCGACACTCCAATAAAACCTGTCGTAATAAACACATCAGGCAGTATCGGACACAGTGCGACACGTTTACATATTCATATTTCCCCCGGGCAATCGAAATCTGGAATGCGTTGCCAAATGAAATTGTAGAATCAGATTCTGTGGATGGGGCTCTGTCGCGAAATCGGAGCCATAGTTTGGTTGCTCATGAAAGTATTTGAGCCCGTAGTTTAAAGATAGTGAATTGGCTGAATGCTTGAACACTAGTGCACGTGTGATTGTATACTGCTGTGATTGTATACTGCCAATATTTACATTGCAATCTAAATATGGCAATGTGCTGAATAGTGGTGTTTTATTGAGCCCTGATAACTACAATAATGTTATACGACTAATAATGCAATTCTCTTGAGCACCTCTTGTTATTCCGTGATTCATGAGAAACAAAGAAAGTTTCTTGTGTTGAATGCCAGTGTTGTACGGCAATTTTCTGTTCTCTTCCATATTTTTTCCTTTTTTTCCATGCTCATGTGTATTTCTACAATCCAATTCGTGTTTGGGCCTGGGCGAAGGCCTACGGTATAGTTAAATAAATATATAATCAATACTGGAAGCAAGTGACACAACCTAAAGTAAATTTTATAACGATATTGCAGCCGTTGTGCTTCCCAGTAAAGACTGTTCTCAGAAAAAATCCCTACAAGTGGCGCCACAGGCTTCAGCCACCGGAAGACGTCCCAGAAAACATCCGGTCTTTGATGTTTACCTGTGTTTACGCTTGGTTTACGTGGTCGTGTCTCAGGTTTTCTTAGTAGGCCGCATCAGTTTGTTCGCTAAAATCTTTTCCTGTAGCGGCCCTCTTTCCTGTGTCCGCTTTATAAGTGCTGCGTAATTCGTGTGCTCCCCAAACATCGTTTCAAAAACATAAATATCGTCACTGGCGCTGGCAACAAGTTTGAAAATGTCCTTATACACAGAAAAACAGTAAGACATTTAAAAACTGAATACTGATCTTTTTCGGTAAAAACAGAATTTCTAAAAAATGTGTTTTTTTAGATTAAATATAAAACACCGCTTCCCAGGTTTATATAGAGAAAAGATGAAACATACGTTACGGGGATGAGCATTTGGGCAATAGAGGTCTATTTTTTAACTAATGGACTAATAAAGAAACAGTTTGTATAGTTTATCCACCCTCCCGCCTCACCCCCTCTCCAGCCATTGAGACACCCTCCCTTGATTCGATTCCTGGGGAAACCCCTGGTCACATGCCTGCTCAAGATGTTGGTACTTACAATCAAGGACGAGCAGGAAATCGTCAACACCTTTTTATAAAAATTTGTGAAAATCACAAATTATCAGAAAACAAAACTATCAAGTTTACAATTCCGTAAGTCAGCAATGAAAAATGATATCGCAATTCCATTAATTGCATCTCATAGTACATCTAGAGCCGACAAAATAAATATGTTACGCATGAATCTAAAAAAAATTAGTAATATGGAAATACAGCTTTTGCAGAATCCTTCTATACAACGTAACAAATTCACGTAATATATAAATTGGGGTATCTAATTTGTCCGCTTTGAAGGATCTAATGGATTCTCTTTACAGAACCGCGATATTTGTTCCTGGTGAAGACATATTAATTCCGGCCCTAAATAGACATTCCGCTGCCAACAGTCACTAGAATTTAACTTACTCTCTAGCTTGCAACAAATTTCATTAAACTCGGCCCAGGAGTTATCAGAGAAAAGTGTTCTTGCGTTTTGCATGTATTTGAATAGGTCGCGTCGGAGTTGGGCCCTAGCTCAAGCTTACCCTTGATCAATAATTTTGGATTGTAGAGCGAAGCGACACAGACTAGAAGCAGACAGGACGAGCGCTAACTCTCACCTAATTCTTTTTGAAACGATGAACATACATACATATATATATATATATATATATATATATATATATATATATATATATATATATATATATATATATATATATATATATACGTGATTGCAAAAAATCGCAGCATAAGATGATGACAAGGTATGAAGACATCAGTCAAGCATATCAGGAAGTAGGGACGTCAAAAAAGGAAACAACAACAAGACACTACTTCAGATTAACACACCTGTTGCGAAGATACTGAAATTCGCATTTTATCAGAGACAAAGATGCATGGCTAAAGCAAGCCTCTCCTAACCTTTTAATGTGGAATACATCGATGATTTCCCGTGTGGTTTGGCATTTGTGCCTTGAAGCAATTTTTGTGTCTTGACACACGGAAAATAATCGAGGCATTCCACATCAAAAGAGTAGGAGAGACTTGCATTAGCCATGCATCTTTGTCTCTGTTAGAATGCGAATTTCAGTATCTTCACAACACGCGTGTTAATCTGAAAAAAATTGTGGGGTTTTACGTGCCAAAACCACTTTCTTATTATGAGGCACGCCGTAGTGGGGGACTCCGGAAATTTCGACCACCTGGGGTTTATTAACGGGCACCTAAATCTAAGTACGCGGTGTTTTCGCATTTCGCCCCCATCGAAATGCGGCCGCCGCGGCCGGGATTCAATCCCGCGACCTCTTGCTCAGAAGCCCAACACCATAGCCACTGAGCAACCACGGCAGGTTGTTAATCTGAAGTAGTGTCTTTATTCTGTTGTTTACTTTTCTTACTTCCCTACTTCCTGATATGTTTAACTGATGTCTTCATGCCTTGTCGTGTTCTTATGCTGCGGTGTTTTGCAAACATCTATATATATATACATATATATATATATATATATATATATATATATATATATATATATATATATATATATATATATATATATATATATATATATAAAGCAAGGAAAAGTTCAGTAGGTCCGGTGCATAGTTAGTTGAAGAAACGGAGCACAGTCACGAACATTGCATTTTTAATGGTTTAACGTTTCGGCCGCGGCACGGCCTTCGTCAGAATAAACGTCAGCAAAATATTCTGACGAAGGCCGTGCCACGGCCGAAACGTTAAACCACTAAAAATGCAATTTTCGTAATGTGCTCCGGTTCTTCAACTATATATGTATATATATATATATATATATATTGTAATGAAAAAGGAAGATAATGACATCCCGATCATCATCAAGAGCAGAAGGCACGAGATCGGCGCTCGAACACCACCTCTTGTTCTTCCGACCTACTGTTCAGAGCTAGCTACCGCCTGTTTGTTGGACTCGTCCAATAAACCTCCTTATATTTAGTGGACGGTGCTGAGTACGCACATCGCCGGCACCCTGAAACTCCAATCCCGTACGCTGCACTCGACCATGCAAGCTGACGCTGCACAACCGCCGGCATCTCTCCCGGCCGCCGTTTGCCCCGGCCCGGTTCGCCAGCGAGACCTCCCGGTATTTTCGGGTACGGAAGACCAGGACGTCGAGGACTGGCTGTCGGCCTACGAAAAAGTTAGTGGACCCAACAAGTGGGATGAGGCTGCAAAGCTGAGTACCGCGAACTTTTGCCTGGCTCGCGTGGCGAAGCTGTGGTATACGAACCACGAATCGGAATTTGAGAACTGGCCCGCTTTTAAGGAGGCAATATCTGCCGTTTTCGGTCGCCCTGCCGTGCGGAAGTTAAGCGCCGAGCAACGACTGCGCACACGGGCACAGAAACCAAACGAAAGTTTTACCGCCTATATTGAGGACATAATCGATCTCTGCAGGCGCGCCGATGCTTCAATGAGCGAAAGTACCAAAATACAGCATATTATGAAGGGCATCGGCGACGATGTATTTCAAATGCTTCTTGCGAAGTCTCCTGGCACACTGTCTGAAGTGGTAACTCTGCGCCACAGCTATGACGAATTGAGAAGGCTCTCACCCGATGTTGACCTCACACCTACAGTCAACCACTCGCTGCACTGCACATCGTGCCTGACCAGTCATATCTTCTCGAACAAATGAAAGAGTTTGTGCGTAAGAAGGTGGCCTGTCAGTTGTCTCTCCTGCCGTTTGCTCAGCGTCAGGAGCTACCACAGCAGCCGCAACTGCAGCGACCAATCCCGTTGGCTCACGTGCTTCGACACGTCATCCAAGAACAGATTTCCGAGGCCATGCCGGTGCCCATTCAGCAGCAACCTGTCGCCGCGCCTCTTAGTTACGCTGATGTAGTAAATCGGCAGCAGCTTCAACAGCCCTCACCGTCCCATGGTGTGTCATATGCTGCAGCCCCGATTCAGCCGTCCGTGACATGAGCTGCTCCCAGCACTGCGAATCCCTGGCGAACGCGCGACAACTGGCCGATCTGTTTTGCATGCGGTGGCCCTGGTCATATCGCCCGATTCTGCCGCCGTCGCGCACCATGATACTCAGACGCCCGTTCGCAGAACTACATGGATAGTCCCCGCTCTCGTTATGAAGGTCCGGGTCCCCAAACATGCACGTCTTCACGCGAATATTCGCAACCCACATATCGTCACCCAGTCGCCCATCCTTGTCGCCCATGCGTCGTCGACCAGCCCCTGTAAATGAGGGAAACTAGCCCCCGCAGTTCGTGAGGCAAGAACTACGCTGTCGAAATGCTCAAGTCCTCGAAATTTGCCGTCGAATATTGTCCAAGTTTTTGTAGAAGGCACCCGTGCATATGCTCTTGTCGGTACCGGAGCTGCCGTTTCTGTTATAGACGCCACACTTTGCCGCAAGCTTCGGAAGGTCACCACGCCTCTTGAGATGATGCCCTTACGTACAGCAAATGGAGACCCTGTTCGGCCTATAGCTGCCTGCACTGCTCGACTTACTATCGCTAAAGAGCACTACATTGTTGTGTATCGTCCTATCATCCAGCTCGCACGACATCATACTTGGCTGGGCGGTTTTATCGTATAATCACGCCGTTATTGATTGTGCCAGATCTGAACTTGAGCTCTTCCCGTTGTGTGACCAGTCCTACAACCCCGCTCATCAAGCCGCACCCAAACTAGTCGTAACAGAAGATACAGAAATTCCGCCGACAGCAGCTGTTTTGCTCCCCGTGTTCTGTAAGAGCATATGTGATGAAGCTGCATTCTTTGAACCATCACGCCTCCTTCTAAGTCGGAAGCCACTTCTGCCTTATTCGACCCTCTCTATTTCGAATGGAACAAGCGCTCTCTGCCTCACAAATCCTCTTCCGCATCCCATCAAACTGCTTAAAGGTGAATCCCTTGGATGCGTGGAACCCGTTGATATCGGCCAAATTTTTTCCGTGCAGCAAGATTCAGCTCGACGCGACCTCAACGTCGTCAGTGCCCTTAATCCTTCTGATGTACCAGCTGCCGACCTATTCGATTCTTCGATCGCAGACGGACTGTCACCATTTGAACGCTCTGCTCTTCTCCAGCTGCTCTACCAGTTCCGCGACTCTTTCGATGTTGCCCAACGTGCCCTTGGCCGAACTTCTACCATTGTTCACTACATCGACACCGGCTCCAACTCGCCAGTGCGACAACGCCCTTACCGTGTCTCCACCGCGGAACGTCAAGTTATTACCGACCAGGTTTACGATATGCTCAAACGCGACGTTATTCGCCCTTCACAAAGTCCGTAGTCATCACCTGTGGCTCTCGTTAAAAAAAGGGATGGATGAATTCGCTTCTGCGTGGATTACCGGCGCCTAAACAAGGTCACTCGAAAGGAAGTGTGCCCGTCACCCAGAATTGACGATGCCCCTGTTTGCCTGCAAGGCGCCGAGTTTTTTTCATCGTTAGATTTGCGTTCCGGGTATTGGTAGACGCCTTTAGCAGAGGCCGACCGTTCAAAGACAGCCTTCGTCACGCCTGATGGTCTATATGAGTTCAATGTCATGCCCTTCGGCCTCTGCATTGCGCCTGCCACCTGCGAGCGCATGATGGACTCGGTTCTGAGTGGTTTGAAGTGGCACATGTGTCTCTGCTACCTCGACAACATTGTTGTCTTTGCGCCAGATTTCGCAACCCATATGGAACGCCTCAACCTTGTCCTGACGTGTCTGAAGACGGCTCAGCTGCAACTAAATCTCAAGAAGTGCCGCTTTGCTGCGCCAAAATTTACAATTCTCCGTCACGTCGTGTCAGAGGACGGCGTGCTTCCGCACCCGGCTAAACTACGTGCCGTGACCGACTTCCTCAAACCGAAGACTCTAAAGCAGTTATGAAGCTTCATAGGGCTATGCTCCTACTTTCGTCGGTTTGTGCGCAACTTCGCCTCTACAATTGCGCCTTTGACCTAACTTTTAAGCAGCGCCTCCAATCTTTCGTCATGGTCTTCTGAGTGTGACCAAGCCTTCTCCACCCTTCGCTGTCTCCTGACGTCACCACCTATACTGCGCCACTACGATCCCACGGCCGCAACTGAGGTGCACACAGACGCCAGTGGTGTCAGCCTCGGTGCTGTTATCGCACAACGGAAGCCTGGGTTCGCAGAGTATGTCGTCGCATACGCCAGCAGAACGCTCACCAAGGCTGAGTCAAACTATAGCGTCACCGAGAAAGAATGCTTGGCAATTGTCTGGGCGCTTGCCAAGTTCCGCCCTTACTTATATGGCCGCACGTTTGATGTAGTTACGCACCATCATGCATTATGTTGGTTGTCTTCATTGAAGGATCCGTCAGGTCGCCTTGCCCGCTGGGCTCTTCGAATTCAAGAGTTTGACATCCGCGTTATGTATCGTTCCGGACGCAAGCATGCCGATGCTGCTGTACTGTCGCGGTCCCCACTATCTACCGAAACTGCGTCCATATCCATTATAGACCACCCATTGTCAGCTCTTGACGTCGCCACCATCTCCACTGCACAGCGCTGCGATCCCTGGATCGCTTCGCTTCTTGACATTTTATCCGATGCACCCACCCTTTCGACCACTCGAACACTGCGACGCCAAATTTCGCACTTCAGCATCCGTGATGGCCTCTTGTACGAGCGCAACTACTCGCCAGATGGTAGGAAGTGGCTCCTAGTTATCCCCAGAACGCTGTGCTCTACAATCTGCGCGTCCTTTCACTCCGACCCGCAGTGTCCTCACGGCGGTGTCTTGAAGACCTATGAACGCTTACGCAATAGGTACTACTGGCGCGGAATGTTTCGCTTTGTCCGCCAGTTCATTCGCGGCTACCACGAGTGTCAGCGACGAAAAAAACCACCGCATCCTGCCGCAGGTTCATTACAGCCCCTTCCGTGCCCAGACCGCCCATTCGATCGCGCTGGAATTGACCTTTATGGGCCATTACTTTTTGACCACGGGGAGAAACCGATGGGCTATCATTGCAGTCGACTACTTTACACGATACGCCGAAACCGCTGCTCTTCCCACGGCGACAGCACAGGACGTCGCCTCTTTCATCCTCCAGCGTTTCGTGCTTCGACACGGTCCTCCTCGCGAACTCCTCAATGACCGTGACCGCGTATTTCTCTCTGATGTAATCCAAGCACTTCTCCACCAGTGCAACATTGTACATCGGACGTG